>NC_138047.1:35439634-35487134 GCF_964194185.1 Rhinolophus hipposideros
AACCACAACAATACTAAGTCCGTTCTATTTGTATTATTACATACTCATTTTCTTTTCCAGGATGAATATTATTCATGTCCTACACTTACAAACCTAATTTGAATTTGTGATCCTTACTTTTAGGAAGAAGTTATTCTCACAGCTTTACAATTCTTAGTTATACAAAAGACCTCATAAATCTTACATAATTTCTGGTTTATTATTAACATGCCTTGATTTTCCATGTAAGGGAGGTTCCTAAATGTCTAAATTTCATTTTATTTAAGAAAGCTAACTTTTTTTCTTGCTAACCACACCAGGAACCTTGATGAATTTTATACCCAAAAATTTAAGTACAAATTGTTGTTTAAGAAATGTCTCTTGGACTGATGTCAGATAAGAGTTTAAATTTATGAGGAATCAAGTATACAAAAGGAATACAGAATCCTTGTTAGATTAAAGTAGGTTTTGTATGAGGCTTCCACCTATCCAAGAGGGTGTAATATCTAAAAGTGCTAGAACAGCAGCACTATACCTCTTCCTAAAGTATTAGATATTCTAATGTTAAGTCAACGTTTTTTTAAACCTGTAAGTAAAAGTAAGGTCAGCTATGCTGCTATTTCTCCTGTATTCATTCTATATACTGCTATTGTATTTCCTTAATTTTAATTTGATAGGTGTACATGTTACTCTGTAATTTCAGATGCCAAATAACTGGTTGTACATATTTATATCGCAGAATTTCTAACTACAAGTTCTTGCAAGCTAAACATCTAGTAATGCTCCAATTGTAAAACATACTCTCTGATGAGTGTAGGAGTACTTTATTTATAAATCAAGCCTTCCTTTAAAGAACAGTCAAACGAGCATGTCAGAAATATAATCCTGTTATGTGATACTAAAAGCCTGGACTTTTAAAGCACAGTGTTTTAAACTGTGAAAGCCTAAATGTTAAAATTCTTAAAACCAACATGAATTATTTCCTTTGATAAAATCTTTTTGACCAATAGTAATTCTCAAAATGAAGAAAAATTCAAAACAGAGGCATACTTATATACAGGTCATTAAAAGTACACGATGATCATGGTAAAAACAGAGCACACAAAAATATTAACAAATGGAAAAACTGGTGGAATCTGAATAAGTTCTGTACTTTAGTTAACAGCATTGTTCCAGGGTAATTTCTTAGTTTTGACTGTTATATAGTTATGTAAGATGCAGACATAAGGGCAAGCTGAGTAAAGGGTATACAGGAACTGCACTATTTTTGTAACTCTTCTATAAATCTAAAATCATCTCAAGATGTAAAAAATTATAGGCAACAAAAAAAAAAAACTAGCAACTTAAAAATAAATAGGCCTTCAGCTGCCAAAATTTCTTGATATAATTCAAGACTTAATTTTTAAAAACATCATTAGAAATCAATATATGTTGTTTACCTAACATTACAGTCACTTTATTGCTCTAGAAAATTCAGTTCTTAAAATCATCAGACTGCATATAATGATAATGAGGCTTGCGACACACACATACACACACGCACACAAAATCAACTGCATTATTATGAGGCTGCTTCTCTAACTTAGTAAAAAAATAATACAAAAATAGTTGGTTATAGTTGAGCTATCAAGTAGGTATCACATTTCTATAGATCAGGGAGTCGAACAAAACAAAAACTGATGTTACTGATAAGTTACCAATGAATGTATCTGAGAAATCCAAATTACATGCAGACAGAAGAAAATTGGTTACAAAAACCATTACATTACACTGTACTAAAATTTCTGCAATGTTTTAAACATTTTCAATCATGCAACAGTAATAAAGATCAAGATAAATTTTATAAAGAAACTGATAGGCACTCAACAGGATTTAACATATTATACAACTCAAATAGCAGCTGTGTAATACGTCCAATTCCCCCAAATTTATCAATCCATTATGAAATTGAAATGTACACTATTCCCCCAAAATCCCTCCTCCGGCCCCATGCCAATCAATTACCTTACCTATAAACCTTTCCATTTAAATCAGATTTGATGGGCCTGTAATCTACAAGATAATTTCAGAACAAATATAGTCATGTGTTCAATCTTCAGGTATATTCCTTCCAAAAAGTATTTGAACTGCTGCAATTGTCTATGAAAATTCAAGCTTAAGAAACCAAGAAAATTGATAGTCAAGAATCTGATCTAGGTAATTCTATAAACTATAATATTAATGTTAATAACCTGCGTGTCCACACTTTTAAAGAAAGATTTCCTACTTGAGAAATGTTACTCAAGGGGTCTCTGAAAGGAAAGTTGTATGACTACTGCTTTCTGATGTAAAACAGTTAGATGATCCTAAATATTTACCCAATTGGCAAACAAGTTTACAGTTGAGCATTTTAAAAAAATATTCAAAGCCACAGAAGTAATTTTGGAAATAAAATTGTGCATAAGAATATACAGATTTCCTCTTATAATGGAACATCCAAAATAAATCTGTCCTAACAAAGCAGAAAAAAATCAATTTAATTAACAATTTGAAATCAAATACAGTGGGAAGTGCTTCTGTTAAAATCATCAACCAAATTAATGAAGGCAAAAGAATACTGTCTCAAAAAATACTGAATTAATTTATGTTAATATTGCAATAATGAACACATGCCAGATATAAATTCAGGTTACCAATTATGTTGAAACAAATTTTAGAGCTGTTTTTACAAGAGAAATAAATGTACTTCATGATAAAAGCATAGCAGTGTCTAAAAAAAATTCGATACATTTATCACAAGATACAAAATTCCTTAACCATTAATAACAGCACAGTAAAAGGTTCTTGGTAACTTTTGAAAAGGCTTGATTTAACATGCCAGGAAAATTATTTTTGTATTAAGATGCATTTATGTAAATTAGATTGAGGTCAGTTTTACACCTGGAATTACAACCCCCAGCAGAAGTACCAGCTGCAAATAATGCTTATTTACATTATATATAACTTAACTGTATGTTAAACTATGCAACTGTTGGTGCCAGTCTGCTTATAAAGGCAATGCTCTGGAGACAAAGTCTTCTCACAAACAGCGGGCAAGCAGGTTTCATTATTATATGTTCAACAATAATCCTTAGCTCATTAAACAAGGTCCTGCAAGATAAAATAGTTTTCCTTCAGAAACACAAGGGAAAAAGCAACATAATGCAAAGCAAATGCTGATGAAGGAATTTCCCACAGGCATTAAAGAACTTGAAGAAGTATTCAAAGAAATCACTAGAATGCATTGATTGTAGGGAATATACAAAATAAAATTCTCAAAATCAACACCTGCCTTTTCTGGGAGGAAAAGTTCAGGTAACAAAAGCATTTAATAAATGGCTATCTCCGAGGACTAAGATGAGGGATGACTTATAGCGTTTTTTACAGTAGAGTCACATCATTTTCACATTTAACTTAGACAAATTCCACTAGTTCTAAAAAAAAGAGAGCAAGAAAGTGAAAATTACCTAATATGGGCAATCCTCCTCTTTCCTTAAATGAACATACTGCCTCTTAGAGCTTTCATCTGTAAACTAGGAATATGTACTTCATGGAGTCAGGTTTAAATGAGATCCATAAAAGACACTCAATGAATGTTACTTCCCAGTTGGATCAGTCCACTGATAACACTGGCGTTTGTTTGCCTTCAGATTAAAGCCCAATTCCTTAACATCCAATGCCCTTCAGAATCTGGTCTCAGTTTTCTGCGTCACTGCCTGCCACTCTCTTCCATGACGCCTGTGTTTCAGTTGTGTCGCATGTTTGTGCCCATAACATGCTGCAGACTTTGCCTTTGCCGTGCCTGCGCTCGTGGCCCACAAAGTACTGTTACGTACTGTGCACATCACATGTACACTGTACAGGCCAGTCGGCACAAAATCATGTATCTTCCACTGTAACTTATAAGTGATTTGGAGGATCAACAAAGGAAATTTGACTGTTCACGATTTTCACCTTATGTGCTGACTCATCCTGGATAAAGACACAACTCCCGGTCTACCTTCCCATAATCTCTGTTATTTTTATGGTGAGGGAAAAGCAGGAATGTACTATTTTTTAATAGGACGCAATATGGTCTCACACAAAGACAAGAAGGAAATTTGGAAAGATGCACACTTATCCAAAAACCTGCCCTTCTTCTTCTACTTCCTATCTCTGTGACAGCCCCATTACTTATAATTCTCTTAGGTTTCCAGACCAGAAACATGGAGGTCTTCTTTATCTCATTCTTCTTCCCCAGACCCTAAGCTACTACGCTCCTAAATATCTTTCAAAGGTAACCTTTTTCCTTTACCAGTAAATTAGTTCAGGCTCCAGACTTCTCTAACAGTCTCTAAATTGTTCTTTTTCTCCTCTTGATGAGTCTGCAATCCATCTTCTGGAATGGTATTTCTAAGTCAGAATTCACCATATTCTCCACCTCTCAGTATGAACTTCAAATGCTCTTCCTACCTTCAAATAAAATTCAAACTTTTTCATGATCTAGGAGGTCTGACAGTTAAGTTCCGCAAACTTGTTGCAACGATGTTGCTAACCTTTTTTGATATCAGAGGGATTATTCAATGTGAATTTGTACCAACTGGACAAACAGTTAACCAAGTTTACTATGGGGAAGTGCTGAAAAGGCTGCATGAAAAAGTTAGACGACCTGAACTTTCATCAACAATTCATGGCTCTTGCATCATAACAATGCACCAGCTCACACGGCACTGTCTGTGAGGGAGTTTTTAGCCAGTAAAAAACTGTATTGGAACATCCTCCCTACTCACCTGATCTGGCCCCCAATGACTTCTTTCTTTACCCGAAGATAAAGGAAATATTGAAAGGAAGACATTTTCATGACATTTGGGACGTCAAGGGTAATACGAAGACAGCTCTGATGGCCATTCCAGAAAAAGAATCCCAAAATTGCTTTGAAGGGTGGACTAGGCGCTGGCATCAGTGCATAGCTTCCCAAGGGGAGTACGCCGAAGGTGACCGTAGTGATACTCAGCAGTGAGGTGTGTAGCACTTTTTCTAGATGAGTTTGTGAACTCAATTGTCAGACCTCGTACTACTCTCTACCTTCCTCGGCACAGATCTTTATCACTTCCCTGTAAGCTTCTCCTCAGCTCAAGCAACATGTAACTACTGCTGTGCCAAGCACTTTCAGGCACCCATGTGCGAGAACTCAGACTTCAAAGTCTGAGATGGCTTGTATTACCACCTCCGTGAGTTCTCATCTGTCTCCCTCTGCTCTCCGCACGGTCACAGCACACTCATACTCATTCTGCCTTCCACAGCTGTCTAACTGGCTTAGCTCTGAGTCCCCAGAAAACAGGTATTTCAATACTACAAAAACTTGCTATCACAAACACACAATCACTGTCTCTGAATAAATGTGTGATGAGTATAGCTGGAAGGCACACTGAAAATACTCTAATCCAACCCTCTCAGGTTACAGATGAGGCTTAAAATGGTCAATGACTTGCCAAAGTCACCTGACTAGTTCTTTTCTCCTCGGCTCTGTCCCTGACAGACCCGAATCTAGCCAGGCCACAGTTCCTTCGGAGCAGCACTGACAACAGAACTTGCAGTGAGGATGGAAAGGTTTATCTTTGCTGTCCAATACAGTGGCCATCAGCCACGCATGGCGTTTGAGCACCTGAAATGGGATGAGTATGGCTCAGGAACTGAGTTTTAAATTTCATGAATTTTAATTAATTTAAATTTAAATGATCAAATGTAGCTAGTGACTGTCGTATTATACAGCACAGCTCTAGATAATCTACACTAGACATCTACAAAGCAGTGATACCAACTTGAAAATAAAATGCTAAGTGAAAATGGTACAAACTGGCGATACAGACTGTCTCAAAACCAGTAACAAAAAAGGCAGTGTAGAAAATGTAATTTTATAGCCTGTATATCAGTATTTGTAAGCTCATATATTTTCCATTACCTTTTCACTGTTTTAATTAAATTGTATGCTTATGTGTCATCTTTGAAGAAACTTATTAGCACGTATTTGTGTTATTTTCATCTATTGCTATCCTTTCATTTTTATTCCAACGGACACGTCTAAATTTCTGTTTGTCCTGATCTTGTTTAAGGAGATGTGGAGAAAACTTGAGAAGAGAAGAAGAGGGTATAAAGAAGCAGAAAAAGACAAATCTGCTGATGAAAACTGGATGCCAAGGCCGGGGACCAGAAGATGTCTGAAATGAATACATGGACAATAAAGAAAAGGGGCAAAAAAACTCATGGAATCAAGTAAAATTGAAGGTTTTTTGTAATTAGAGATTAATTAAGAACCGATGGCTAAAGTAAGCAAGCTCTGTTTTAGGAAATTGTATAAAGACATTGTCTAAAAAAGCATAAAGCTCCTCAAAGAAGAATCAGAATGATAGAAAAAGGAAAAGGAACTATTAGGAACCTAATAGAATTTAAGCATTTTTAAAAACATTACTTCATTTCACCCCCCAGAAGGTTTTCTCCTTTACCAAGAAATTAAAATTTAAATTAAAATTTAAATTAAAAAGAAATTAAATAAAAAGAAATTTAAAAGAAAAAATTAAAAGAAATTAAAATGTAAATATTTTGCCTAAAGTCACACACCTAGCAAGTGATGGGACAGCATTCAAATTCAGTGTTTACTTTGTGTGTGAAACTACAATAGAAATCATGCTAATATAACTCACTGGATTCCTGGCTGACTTCTACTACATGATAAATTTATTTTAAACTAGAAAAACAAAAACTTAGTATCAGGGTAACATATTTAAGAGGCTATTAAAACCAGCTATCATTTTAGTTTTACTCTAATTTTTGAGATCAGCATGCATAATTTACTGTAAAACAGTTTAAGCCTCCATTCCTGGACACTACAGTAATTTACTAAAATATTCTTCTTCCTTAGTTTTCAAATCCAAAATATTCTGCAAAAGGCTATCAGAAAATACTATGATCATGTCAACACCATCATTCCTATACATCTGAAAGATAAATTCCAAACTCCCTACCCTGAAACACAAGAAATTTTAGGATATGACTCCAATATACCTTTTTAATTGTCACTCCAACCACCCATCATTCAGAATTTTCATTATGGTCAAACAGGTCTACTCAATGCCCCTTAAACATGGCTTGTACCTTCTTGCCTCTGAACTTGTACTCCTTACAGTGTAATATCTAAAATGCTTTTACCTGTTCTCACTGACTATTCAAAAGCTTTACTCCTTCCAGAACAAATCAAATTCTCTACTTTGTGAAACTTTCCTGAATTCTATCTTCTGGCTCAATTATTTCTCCTTCCTGAGAACTACAGTACTGATATGATTCAAGTAAACATGACAATTCATCATATGTTGACTTGTGAATACTGCATCCTAAACTATTGTTTTCTTATTTTATTTTTCGACATGTATTTTGCTTCCTCAACTAGGAAAGTTCCTATCAGAGTGGGACTTACTTCTTACACATACTTAAATTCCTTAAGTGTCAGTAGTCTTTTAGAGGTGATGAAGATAACTCCAGTCTGTTTCTGAAAAGAAATACAACCACCTCCTCACCAGCCCTAGGTAGTTCCAAGGCCTAGAATGTAAGTGTACAAAAACATCCCTTGCCTATAAATTCTAACATAAAAGCCAAAAAACTTAGTAGTTACAAATACTATATGTGTATTTACAATACTCTTAACAAATAAAGCAAATCACCAGCTTACCGACAATAAGGATTTCTTCGAGATGAATATCGAAGAGTGAGAAATCTATAGTATATAAAAGGCTGGAGCAAACTTCCTTGACCACTGAAATAAACAAATACAAAGGTAATAAATACACATTATCGATTCATATACATACTCTCAAAACTTGAAGGCAATAACTGAGAATATGTGTCTTCATCAAATGGTCACAGTAATAGCTATCATATCTAAATCCAAGTTATTCTTAAAAAGGAAATAAAAGAATGTATATGATTGGTAAAGAGTAAAATGTAGTCATGCATGTATTACTTTTCAGATTTTTAAAAGCTACTAAATAAATCAGAAAATATATATATCCTTCCACAATTACTGATAATCAAGTTTTAAAACTTTGTAACATATTGAAATAAAAACTGGTTCATTTTATATATGCAATTAAATAAAACCACTTAAAAAAATCACGGGGCCAGCCCGGTGGCTCAGGCGGTTAGAGCTCCATGCTCCTAATTCTGAAGGCTGCCGGTTCTATTCCCACATGGGCCAATGAGCTCTCAACCACAAGATTGTCAGTTCAATTCCTTGAGTCCCACAAGGGTTGGTGGGAAGCATCCCCTGCAACTAAAATTGAACACGGCACCTTGAGCTGAGCTGCAGCTGAGCTCCCAGATGGCTCAGTTGGTTGGAGCGAGTCCTCTCAACCACTAGGTTGCCGGTTTCGACTCCCGCAAGGGATGGTGGGCTGAGCCCCCTGCAACTAGCAACGGCAACTGGACCTGGAGCTGAACTGTGCCCTCCACAACTAAGACTGAAAGGACAACAAGTTGAAGTAGAATGGCACTCTCCACAACTAAGATTGAAAGGACAACCTGACTTGGAAAAACGTCCTGGAAGTACACACTATTCCCCAATTAAAAAAAAAAAAAAAAGTCCTGTTCCCCTTCCCCAAATAAATAAACAAATAATAATAAAAAAATCACACAGGCTCACTTGTAAATTTACAGAGCTTATTCTAATTATTTTTCTTGGTTAAAAAGCACAATTATATTAATAATACCCAAGAGTCATACCATATTTCCTTGAAAAGAAGACCTAGCCAATCAGTTCTAATGAGTCTTTGGAGCAAAATTATAAGACACGGTCTTATTTTACTATTTACATAAGACTGCAAGTAAAATAAGACCAGGTCTTATATTAGACTGGGTATAAATATAATATATAATACCAAGTAGAATAGAATAGAATAGAATAGAATAGAATAGAATAGAATACAATACAATACAATACAATACAATACAATACCGGGCCTTATATTAATTTTTGCTCCAAAAGACGCATTAGAGCTGACTGTCCAGCTAGGTCTTATTTTCGGGGAAACACAGTATATATGTTTATGAAATTCTAAGTCTGTAATTCTTTCCTAGGAAACACTATCGGGATTAAGGTATTCACTGAAATAACTACAAATAAAATACAGCTAGGTAGCAAGGCTAAGTAAATTATACGGTTTTTATTTGATGGCCTTAGTATGCAAGTATTTAAAATCTTGATTATGAAACCTATATAGCAACTTTGAAGCAGAATATAAAACTATACATATTACTATATTATCTTTTTTTTGAGGAAATATATTAAGATGCTAAATGTTTCTTAGGTTAATTTTTTTATCCTTTTCTTCTAAATTGTGTTATTACTTTCATAATAAAAATAACGTACATGATTACAAACTTAACACAAAATGTTACATCCATTTTCCCCCCAAAATCACGTGACAAATCTTTAATTTTTTTATTTATTTTTTTAATTTAAGGAGGGCGCAGCTCACAGTGGCCCATGCAGGGATCAAACCGGCAACCTTGGTGTTATTAGCACCATGCTCTAACCAACTGAGCTAACTGACCACCCCAAATCTTTTTTAACTTTTTAAATGGAAAAATACACAAAGTACAGAAAATATGGATAGAAAATATTCAATGAAAATCAAATTTCCCATCATCCAAGTTCAACACCTTCCTCAAAGTTATAATACCGTCTCTAGTATATCCTTCCAGAAATTTATATACACAAGCATCTATAGTAACTAACACTAATAGAGTGCACACATTATATAATTCACTTAATCCATTTAACAATTCTAGGAGGGAAATGGTATTATTATTTCCATTTTAAGATGAAAAAACTGAGGCAGAAACATATATATGACCTCAAATGCATAAACATACCCCAAAATATAAATGCAGTTTTAAACAAACTTTTAAACTTATTATATCTTGGAAATTATCCCCTATCACAGCACACAAATTTACCCCCCTCTCCTTACAGCTTCAAATATACCATTGTATGCATGTACTATTAAGCTCTCTACTAATGAATAAAGCTACTATGATAATTCTTTTATTTGCACATGAGTACATGTATAAGGGAAACCCATACATTATATTCATTTTTAAATACAGAGCTTTAAACATTATTGCTACAAAACAACTTAATAAAAACTTCTAATATGAGGAAGTGCTTCTACCATGAAAGGTATCATTCAAAGAATAATGGGGCCGGCCAGGTCGCTCAGGCGGTTGGAGCTCTGTGTTCCTAACTCCGAAAGCTGCCGGTTCGATTCTCACATGGGCCAGTGGGCTCTCAACCACAAGGTTGCCGGTTTGACTCCGGCACCCTGCAACCAGCAATGGCAACTGGACCTGGAGCTAAGCTGCGCCCTCCACAACTAAGATGGAAACGACAACTTGAAGCTGAACAGCACCCTCCACCACTAAGATTGAAAGGACAACAACTTGACTTGGAAAAAAGTCCTGGAAGTACACACTGTTTCCCAGTAAAATTGTTAAAAAAAAGAATGACTAAACTTTTTTTATTTTTATAGTTTGTGTTATATTCAATACTTACAGCATCAATAGCTTTTCCTATTAGGGATTTAATTAAACTTCATAACCTTAATTTTTTAGAATAACAACATTATTTCTCTATTTAAATATTTCTGATAAATTCTCATCTCCTTTATAGTAATCCAATCCTGAAAATTAAAATCACTTTGTACATAAGTGTTTAAGTAAAACATTAAGTAGCACAACTGAATTATGTACCAGTAGTCAAAACTTGGCACTCCAACAACATATTCACTGCAGTTTCCAAAATGAGGTTTTTGTTTTAAGTGTGCATAGCATCTCAGCATTTCATTATAATTATCTTAAGCTGATTCAAGAGAATAAGTTATTTTGCTTATTAAACAGAACATGGAGGGTTAGATGTATGTAGATATCAATTATCTCCATGTAAAGAACTAGTTTGGGTATCTACATTTTAACTTTCATCTAGTTACATGAAACAAGTCACAGAACCTGGTGTGACCCAAGACCAGGATTAGATGACCCAAAAAACACAAGAATGAGTAAGAAAGTAAGAGGGCAAAAAAATTCCCTTTACTAATTAATGTGGTCAAGTGTCTGGATCAGGATCACAAAAGAGAGAGATGAACTAACTTTTAGGGTGCAAGTTTTAGAGTGGAAAAACAGACAAATACAGCTACATCAAATCCTACATTCAACATTCATCTGGAAGGATTTTAGGCAATTATTTATTTTGACTACTGCTAGTTTTTTAAATGTGGAACATCAAGGCTCAGAAGGCTAAGTTAATGGCCAAATCAACTAGAATCCTGGTCCTGAACACCCAGTAAGAAGTATTCCCACTGCATCATTCCAGAACTTAATTCAGGTTATACTATCTATTTGGGACCCCACCACTTAAGCAACATGTGGTGATCCTGGAGTTTTCAGAGGAAAATATTACTTAAAAGAACGGAACACATGCATTTAGGAGGCAATCTGTAAAACTCTTACTAGCTTGAAGACAGACTGCTAAAGAAAGGAGTACTGTCAGATATATCAAAATAAAAACCTCACGCAATGAACATTAAAATGAAGTAATTCATAAACAAAAAATAAGTTTTTTACAAATGAATGAGATTATGGAAAACAGGTAATACAGGCCTTTTAGATGACAATCTGGCATGGTCTATTAAATATAAAATGTACCTAGCTTGACTCAGCAAAGTAAATTCAGGTGCTTATGTTAGAGGAAACACTGGCAAGAAAGAGTAAGCAAACAGGTAAAAAGATGTTTGCTGCATCCATATTTAGAAAAGTAAATGTCTGGCAACAAAAGCACACCAACAGGGAAATGAGTAACACAGCCAATAAATGAAACAAATCAGAACTCTGAATGTCAACAAAAATAGGTCACAAAAACATATTGTATGAGTGAAAAAAGGTACAAACATTGATGAATTATGATTACTTTGTGATGTAAAATAGAAACTAAATAAATAAACAAAACCCTACACCCATAATAAAATATATTTTCTGCATAAGTATTTTTAAGGACTACCGTACATTCATGTACATATTATCCAACTCCTTATCTCTGAGAAGGAGAAGACAAAATTACTACTAGGATTCATAGTCAAATGACATTTTTGCTTTTATCTGTAGTGTCCTATTACTTGTGAAATTAAAAATTGAAAAGGCAATAATCCGGGTAGACATGTAGTTTTAAAACTTAAATGCAAGAATATCAATAGAGAGCTCAATGCTCTACTTTTCTAATATTCTAATTTTGTTTAAAAAGGCTTCCTTTGTTCATGCATTACTTCTAGAATTAAGATACAAACTATGGAGGTGGTAGTAAGCAACTATTAACACCAGACCACAATTTTTCAGATTTTTCTCTAGTATAAGAAAACTCATCTCAATAATGGAAGAATGGACTAAACTAGACTTTCCAAGATTCTTTCAAAGGCAGTGATTCTGAAATTAATTTTTAAAATGTTAAATGATAAATCACAAAGAATGATAAATAAGACGTGTTCTTAGGTCTACTATAATGTCTCAGGTTCTCCACTAAAAAGTTAAAAGATAATCGCTAAAATCCATCCAGCTCTGCATATCAGTATCTACCTCAACAGATTTAAGCAGGATAACATTTGAGTTAATGTATTTATTATGTTAACTTAGTCATCAGCTTTCCAAAACAAATTTATTTTTATTCTTACCTAAAAAGCATAAAAACTGTAGCAGGCATCAAGAATATTTCATGACAAGCAATGAATTTCAGAATATTCTGTTGATTAGCACTTAATTTATCCAAGATAGATCTCAGCAGAGGTAAACTATTTGAACCCTTTGCCTAAAACATAAAAAAACAAACATTAGAAATAACAAAACATTTCTGATTACGCAATTATTTTCATTTTTCAGATACAGCATATCTAACAGGTGATACAACCAAAAGACAATGATTTGGAAATGATATGAAAGTGTAGAAACTATTTAAGGCCAAAAGTTAGTGTATTTTCCTACTTTACTGTATTTTGTGTATTTGAAGAGCCAAAAAGAAAAACAGCTTTAAACAAATCCTTGTCATTCTTAGATACCTCATTTTTCTTAAGAAAAATTAGATTTATTTCACAAAAAAATGGTAGTTATTTCTCTCTGACCGTGACAAAACCTGACTATTCAGCAAAACAGTTAAAGTATCTGTGACTCCTTAGCTAGTTAAAGGTAGAAATTAAGAGTCCAATTGCTGCTGTGATCAAAGAACTACAGGGATTAAGAAAAAGGCCAACATAAGGCAAATTTGGGTATTTTTAACTCAACTTTCAGTGCATCTGCAGTCAAACTGCCTGGCACATTAAAGTTAGGCTTAATGTTCCAACCCACAAATAAAAAATTTTAGGAAAGTAGTTGTTCTGAATATTAGTGTAAAAGAAATTCAGTATACTTTACTTACTTGGTATGTTAGAATTAAATATTGACAGAATGAGATCTGTCAACTTATCAAACCTAAAAGATACAATTTTTTAAGATAAAAGACCTAGTTCAAACTTCAGAAATTCCTCTGAGAAGTGGAGGATAATTTTAAATACAATTTTTAATCTACAAAATATATTATTTTGTGAAATGTAAACAACAAAAGATTCCAAACTTAAAACTTTCAAATACTAAATAATTTACAAGTTTGTAAGGAATAAAGGAACTTTTTGTGACAAATTCCAAAATGTCTTAGAACCCAAATTCATATCAACTATCTAAACCCAGGAGTCAAAAACAAACAAACAAAAAGTATAGTTTTACTTACATCAAGGATCTTTTTTGTGTATGTGGCAGCATGAAGCAAAGAGAATAACAAAACTGGGAAAATACTCACTGAAGAAAACAATTAAGGAAAACATTTAAAATTTATCAAGTATTTTGTAAAACAGGTTAAGTATTATATCCAAATACACATATCTGAAATGGCATCTGCAAGAATGAGTTCAGTGATAATTTTTTTTTGGAGTGTTGCAAGGATTATTAAACACATCAAATCAGTATATACTGGCAATAGGTGCTCAAAAAATTCCAGTTTCCTCCTATTCTCTTCTCCTTAAGACTTATTATCTAAAAAGGTAATAGTCTTACAGATATATTTTATTGTGCTTTCCATATGTATAGTTGTATCATAAATATTTAAGAACTCTTAAGAGCAGCACTTCTCAAAGCACAAAATACTTTCCACAGGGGAGAAAACAATTAATTAAAACAATTAAGTTTAGGAAACACTAGTAACTCTTAGTCTCACAATGCACATTAGCATATCAAAGGTACTGTAGTAAAGAAACCTACTTACCATTTAACCTAGTGCTTCCCAAACACAGTAAACAGCAGACCCCTTCCCCATCCCTCACCCTCTTTTTAGAATACCTATTATCCCACAATACACTTCTGAAATGTGTAAACATACAAATTCTAAATAAGTTATTTAATTCTCATTAGCTCCAGAGATTATCCAAGTGTCCTTATTTTCTACTCTATCCATGGTAAATACTTTTATTTATTTATAATTTTTAAATTTTATTTATTAATTATCCCATTCCCTGCTTAAGTAAGTTATTTCTTACTAAATTTCCATTTGTTTTTAGCTCACTGGGAGTTAGAGTTGAGCATTTCTCCTTTTTTAAAGCAAGACATCTGGGTGCTTTCCCAAAGATATGCATAAAATGAAAGACAATTTTAAATATTAAAATAAGTCCTGAATAGGCTTGTGCTTTGAATCGGAATTTTAAAATATCCACTGCTAACAGAGAAGCTTACAAGAGACAAGAACAAAGACACAAAACTTTAAATTCCCACACCAGCTCTTCAAAGTTCAGATTTCACATTTTAGAGTCAGAAATTCTTACATTAAATGTATCTTAATTCATATGAAGTGCTAATAAACCAACCAACTCAGGCTTCAAGGAATGCCCTCAGTACTGAATCCTTCCTAAAGCAAAAATAACAGATCTATACACACAGTAGGCAATTTCATCGCCAAAAAGGCACAAAAGGATACTTGTAACAGGGTAGGAATTGACAAAGATGAGTGAATACAACAGGTAGTGGCAGCTGTCCTCTAACAAAGCCTGGGCCAGGAATGCTCTGCTTAACTGGAAGTGCGGTAATCTTTGGTGCAGCCTCAGAGCACTGGTAAGAGCATTTGCCAGCAAAGCACGTTGATAAAAGCTTGCTGCTTCATGCAACCTGCGAATTACCAGAGGAGAGGTTATCGTTGAGACATAAACAACTCCCTCTTCCTCCTTTGTGAATTGCATCATAATTGCACAACACCTAAATCTATTACTTGTTAATAGAAAAAAATAACTTGAACCTATTATACCTTCTTAGAAGCATCACTTTATATATGCACCCAATTGAATTTTACAAAGCAGTCATTCTTATTAAGTTAAAGTCAAAAATGCAAAAACCACGAGCTCATCTTATCCCCACCCATCTATTTTTGCTCAGATTTTCAATGTGATGTTAGTTTTCACAAAGAACGTAATATAAAATAAACCTCCAGTTAGTAACATTATTAGGTTAATGATGTCTTAAGGATGAGACTTGTTTTATTTATTCCTGAATCCCTTACAGTTTAACGAGTCTACCACCTAAAGGATATTCCATAAAAACTGACTGAACAGTTAAAGTCAAACAGAAATACATACAATACATACCCAAGAATAGGCAGAACAAACAAAACAGAGCAGTACACTGTGAACAAGCGAGAAAGCCACATTGCTGTGTCCAGTTTATTGGTCATCATGAATTGCTAAATTTAAAAAGAAAAAGACTGCAGTAAACATAGGATGCAAATTATGTTTTTAAGGATGCAGATTAGTTTTATTCCAATTCAAAATGTTTTAATGGCGCTGTAACAATTTTTTTTAAGATCATTAAGAGAAAACTCTTCAAGTAACTGTTTCATGTAACAAGTCCAAACACCTTTATAGCTTTGATGTACAGAAAGTACTTAAATATATCAGTTGACATTTAAAGAAATAAAAAGGCTAATTAGGAGAGAAAAATTTGAACTGAAATTTAACTACAATTATCCTTCAACGCTTTTATACTGGCTTCATCTATTTCAGAAGAATGTTAAATAAAAACTGCTCTCAAGAGAACCACGATGCCTGTTCTTAGAAAAATCTCAAATTCAAATAGGTAGGTCTCAGATCTAAATAAAAAGGCATTACACAAAGCCAGTTTGGATTAAATATACCTTACAAAAGTAGATGTAAAGCCATGGTAAAAATCACTCACTACCGAAATCATTAGCCTATGATTTATTTGCCTATGTACACAGAAGGGCTTAGCATACCCTAGGTGCTCAAAATATGGCTGTCAGCTGTTAAATGGCACCTTCCCATCTGATTTTATGACTTTCTCATCCCCCCCGAAGCTCCCCAAGTCTTACCTGGTTTCAGTGGCTCTAGATTAAGCATATACCACCTTCTGCTCCATTTTTGCTCATTCTATCTGTTCCTTTGCTGCTTTTTGCCAACAGATGTGTCCATCACCACTAACTCAGTAACTTAAAATCTGTTGTCTCACTCCAAATTATCTTATATTCAAATTCTAAATTAGCTTTTACATGTTCGACAGGATCTACATAAATAACTTTTACATCAAGACCTAATACAACAAACATACTGGGTGTATCAACAAAAGTTTCACAAAACAATAGTTATCCTTACTGTGACGGATTTTGATATTTTGTATTCTAGTTAGTTTTAGAAATACTTAAGTGTTTCCACTAAACTGATCTCAAAACTCACTAATGGGTCTTAACCTGGAATCTGAAACACTAATCTAACAAATCTAAATTAAGTTTTGAAAGAAGCTACAAAAAAACTTCTGGAAAAGAATGCAAGCACATTTTAAAATTCAAGGATGTTTTACTGCATGTCTTTTCAACAGTATGCAGTGTATTTCAGAAATATACCTCTGGTTCATTCCATCCCACTGTACTGCTGACTCCTCTAAATTTAAATGACCACTAGTAGTCAAGAGGAAAGATGAATCTAGCTCACTGTGCTCAATTTCTCTACCAATATTCAGACTCTATACCACACTCTGAAATTTTAGAACACCTTCTTTAAAACCTATTTGCTTCGGGAGCTCACTGTGTGATAAACCACTGAGCTATGCATTCCATTTTGTACACGTTTATGTATGTGTATTTTACCACATAATAGAAAAGGTTTTAAAAGGTGTATTGGTAGTTTAAATTTTAAGAGTGAACTACCCAACCACATTACAAATAGTCCAGGCCAAAAAAAAAAAAAAAAAGTCAATAAATCTTTGGGTGAAAAATTATTCACATAGTCTCAAAGTATCATGTCACAGAATACTTTTTAATAACAAAGGCAAAAAAAGTCTCTACAATGGAGAATCTGGTGGATACAGCCTTAACCAAATAATCAAACTTAGTATCTCCAATGATGGGATAATCAACATAAAATGCTTCTTGATATATACAATGCACTGAGGACAAAATATCACTTATGTAGTATTTCTGCCACTACGTTTAACTTGAATCTAGGCATGGGTGGGGGGGGCAATCAGACAACTCCAGTTTGAGGAGTATTCTGCAAAACAACAGCCCTGGACTCTTCAAAGACAAGAATAGGAGAACGGAACTGTTCTAGACTAAAAGAGACCGAAGGCCAGTAAAGGTAATGCATTCTTTTTGACTGAATCCTGGATAAGGAGGAAGCATCTTTAAAGGACAATTGAGGAAATTTGAATATGCATCGTATATTAGGTTACACTCTACATCAATGTTAAATTTTCCAAATTTAACTGCAAACATTGCAGTGATGGCTTCCTTGCAGTCATGTAGAATACTGAAGTATTTATGGGTGAACCATGCTGACGTATGCAACTCTCACATGGTTCAGCAAAATTAAGGGGGGAAGAAAAGTGTGTAAATAAATAGATACGTTGCAAAATACTTAAAAGAAAAAAGCGACTCGCGCCGTCACATACTCATAGTGTTTAAAATTAAGAGGGCATTAACGCTTTGGGTACACGTACTTAGGAAGCAGCAGATCTGCATCTCAGGAATAATAAAATTTATGAAGGCCTAACGACACTTTTCTTCGTAAACAAGTAATGACAAAATGACGAAAGGGAGAGGAAAAAAAAAAAAGACCGCTCTCCTCCCTTTGCGGAGTTTCTCCGTCATGGCATAAAACGGGCATCAACGTTCTCTGCCAGCACACGTGTGGAATGAAGCGTGCTATGGCACAGCCTCAGGTGGCATCTGCAACCTTGGGACCCAGGACAGAGACCAAGGGGTGGAAGAGGCAGGAAGGCCCCATTGCCACGGCCACCTGCTCCAGGCAGGCCCGCCCACTGGCCCGCGGTCGTTTCCGAAAAAGAAACGTGTAGCTCCCCGTACCTCTTCGCTCACACCCCCCCCCGCCCCGCCTCCATCGCTAATCGCGCCCCTGAAAGCTCCGGGAACGCTTCAGACCCGACTCGCAGCACCTCCTGCTCCTTCCTAACCTGCAAGTCAAGCGCGACCACCCTGCCGGCTCACTTACCACTGCGCCCGCCCCTTGGGGGCCGTTCGGAGCCGTATCCGCCATGGGGGACACACACAGCGTCAGGGTCGCTGCAATCGGGAAGGCAAAAGTGAGACGAGAGGTCAGAGCCCGGGCCACGGCTCCGGTCACCGGCGTCCCTGCCCCGTACCACGAGCCCGGCGCGCCGGCGGGCACTCCCACCCTCTGCACAGTCAAGTTCTCCCCAGCACCAGTGCAGCGGCCTCCCCCGGACGCACCTGCCCGCAGTAGCCGGGAAATACCTGTCAGGCACGGCCAAGACCAAAGCGGGGTTTCTAGAAAGACCGGAGCGAAGGCGGAGCTTCGGAGCAAGACCCAACAGTGCCGACCTAATGCCGCCAGCGCCCGGTTATTGCCGGCCCGGAAGTGCCCTTTCACTTCCGTGGGGAAGGGGCGGGAAGAAGAGGGGAATCCAGGAGCGCTGCCCTGCGACCTGACGGGAAATGTAGTTTTTCTCGTTTCGGCTTCACGTGGCAAACACACCTAGTGATTGGCCCTGTAAGCTAAGAAGCGAGACAGACGGAGCGATTTTTCTCTCATCTCCGGCTCACAGATGGTCCTCCCTGCCAGTATCCAACTACGAAATCTTTCTACTCCCTTAATATAGAAGTCTCAGTAACGTCTTCTTAGCTGTTTTCCTCCAGGGATTCACTAACCCCTATGGTTCTGCTTTTAAAATTAATTCTTTCAACAGGCAAATGATGAGGCCTGCTACGTGACATGCCCAAACTTGGCACGGAGGATAAAAAGATAAATATGACACAGACTGCAGGAGAGCTAGACAAGTAAACCGAAACCACAGCACAGTGTTTGTGTCACGCGGGCCTCACGGAGCAATAAGAGGGGACCTGAATCAAGGGTCTGCAAATTTATCTGGGAAAGGTAATTCTGGCCCTAAGTTTTGAGGAACAAAGAGAAGTTGGCTAAATGGAGGAGGGTATTCCAGACAGCAGCAGAAAGTGCATGAAGCAACAGGACAGTCAGGGGACTAGTTCAGTAGGACCAGAATGAGGGTGCCAGTGGGGGAGATTGTGAAAGATTTGGGCAAGAGAGGCAGGCAGGTGTGCTGAGAGGAGCTAAACTTGACCCTGAATCCAGGAAGCCATGGTACAATTTTAAGCAGAAGTGTGACGTCGTGAGATTTTGAAGATCGTTAAGGCAACCGGATAGAGGGTGATCAGTGGGGCAAACTAAAAGCAGGAGACTAATTGGGAAGCCATCACATACATATAGGAGAGAAATGATGAGATTCTGAACGGGGGCAATGTTGTAGTAGAAGAGAAGAGGAAAGATGCCTTGAAGAGCCATCCAAGATTTGGTGACTGACTAGGTATGGGTGTGCTGGAAAGGGAAGGGCATCTTCTGAGACCTAGAGAAGGAGTTAAAAGACCACTGGATTGAGAAAATATTGGGGGAGGGGGAGAGGAAGCTGACTAGAGATACACAGGAAAGCTGATAACCCACTTGAAAACCATGGACCTGTAATACTCTGACTCTCAGGTACTTTTCTGCCAGTATCCATGGCAGTCCAGATGCCAGTCAGCTGTAGCTGACAACTCAAATGATGCTCTCTTGAAGCTGTGTAAACTTCTGGTTTTCTAAGACCACTGCCCAAGTTCAGACCCTCAGAATCTCCAGCCTGAATTACTATCCTTCTAGCTGAGGTAAAATGCCACATCCTCTGTACTCCTCACATATCCTCACGTATCATTTATTCCACTTGTCACTCTCTGACATTTCTTATCATTATTTGTATACCTACCAGGTGTGTGTGTGTGTGTGTGTGTGTGTGTGTCTAAGCTTGGGCTGCCATAACACAATACCACAGACTGGGTAGCTTAAATAACAAAAATTTATTTCTCACAGTTCTGGAGGCTGGGAAATTCAAGAACAAGATGTCAGCAGGTAGGTTTCATTCTGAGGTCTCTTCTCTTGTCTTGCAGGTGGCTGCCTTTCCAGGTGTGCTCACATGGCTTTTCCTGGGTGAGTGCATGTGTGCAGAAAGAGAGGGAGAAATAGATCTTTCTTCCTGTTTTAAAAAGGCCAGTCAGTCCTAGCAGACTAGGGTCCCTTATGACCTCAAATACTCTTAATTACTGTCTAAAGAACTTATCTCCAAACATAGTCACAGTTGGAGTGAAGGCTTCAACATATCAATTTTGAAGGGATGAAATTCAGTCCAGAGCAATGTGTGTGTGTGAGTGTGTGTGTGTGTGTGTGTGTTTTACTGATTTAAAGGATCTTCTCACACAATACTTTTGTTGATTTTTGCTGAACTGTTGTATCCATAGTAATATATGGTTGCAATTGATGAACCAGTGTAATTTGATGAATATTGCTTCAGATTTTTGTTAAGGAATGAGATAAAAGTGAAACAACTAAGACATATGTTGAAACTTCACTCTTTCAACATTAATGTGATTAACTTCTTTGCCTAACTGAATAATAATTTTTGAATACTGAAAGGATATTTACTCAATTTTGAAATGCTACTCACAATGTAACAGCTACAGACATAAACCACTTTTAAGTTTAATTTGTGTTAACATTCTCTCCATCTAAACAATCTACTAAACAATAAATCTAGCTATGGATTGTAGTGTTTGCTGATATTTCCATGATTTAAATGCTCCCACCATGACCCATTTCTTACTAACATAATGTCACTGAATGTGGAGTTGGGAAGAGATGTGCATAACACACCATTATATATTTCCATGGTGTACATACGATACATGTAAATAACCTCAAGAGCATAGATAATGGTAAGATGTAGTAAAAATAATTAGGAAGTAATGAGTTTTTGAATATTTGTTACCTGTTTTTAATATAACTTATTGTAAATTTATACAACTTAATTTTTAATAATGGCTGTGCATAACAACCAGCTCACAGAATTCTTAAAAACTTATCAGCTCTTGCAAGCCAGTATGAGCTGGTTCCAGCATACCACTATGTGCCTTTGTTCATGATATTCTCCCAGCCCTTCCCTCCACTTCCTTTAGGTATCTGAATTCTCCTTAAACTTTAATGCCCACTCAGTCCTACTGCCCCGTGACACTATTGCTGATCTCTCCTTTTCCCATCGGAAAAATCCCCCATTGAGACCCCTGAATATATTCCTATTCTATTAAGGCACTTATTTAATCCTCTTGAATTATAATTTGATGATTTTATATTCTTACCAAAGGTCTTAAGTTTCAGGAAGGAAACATGAGAAACTGTTAACAATGGGGAGTAGAAGAGGGTGGAAGACTTTTGGTTGATAGTCTTATATACGAAATTTATCATTTAAAATTTTAAACTATTCAATTAAAAAATAAACACATTAAGAATAGTCCAAAAATAAGATTGATAATAGACTCTTCAATAGATGCTAAAACAACTGGGTGAAATGTTCATGAGTGTATAATATTGACACAGTGCCAAAGTATCATTCCAGAGATTTTTTTTATTAAATTTTTTTAAAATTGGGGAATGTTGGGGAACAGTGTGTTTCTCCAGGGCACATCAGCTCCAAGTTGTTGTACTTCAATCTAGTTGTGGAGGGCGCAGCTCAGCTCCAAGTCCAGTCACCGTTTTCAATCTTAGTTGCAGGGGGTGCAGCCCATCATCCCAAATGGGAATTGAACCAGCAATCTGATTGTTAAGAGCTCGCACTCTAACCAACTGAGCCATCCAGCCACCCCTCCAGCAGCTCAGTGACAGCTTGTTGTCTTCTATCTAGTTGTGGAGGACGCAGCTCATTGGCCCATGTAGGAATCGAACCAGCAGCCCTGTTGTTCAGAGCTCACACTCTAACCAACTGAGCCATCCAGCTGCCCCCAGAGATTTTTAAAAAGCTAATTTAAAAAGAAAAGATGCAACATTGAAGTTAAAAGCTTACCCAAGAGATCAAATTTAGCATCACGAACATAATGGGTTATCCTGACACTGTCTCCTGATGTGATATAACACAATATTCACCACATTCCCTATGAGAAAATCTTGGCAGAATATTTACTCTGAACTAGTCAAGCCATTCTAGACCTAACTTCCAATTTACAGAAAATTTGAAGCAACAGAGTAACAAACAGAACAACGCCATGAGACAAAAATCAAAATGGAGGGCTTTCTATAAAATAACTGGTCTGGACTCTTAAAAAGTATTATAAAAGGCAGGAGAGCAATTTCAAATTTTAAAAATGTACAAAGTCATAACGACCAAGTATATGGTGTTTAAATGTCTAGAATCTAGATTAAGAAACAGCAATACAAGAAATTTGGGGAATAATTACAGAGATTTGATTATGGTATGGATATTAGTTGAAATTGCTAATTTTTTTTGAGGGGTATGTGACTTAGAGGTGAAGCT
Organism: Rhinolophus hipposideros; assembly: GCF_964194185.1. Taxonomy (NCBI): domain Eukaryota; kingdom Metazoa; phylum Chordata; class Mammalia; order Chiroptera; family Rhinolophidae; genus Rhinolophus; species Rhinolophus hipposideros. The sequence continues at coordinate 35,462,609 of NC_138047.1, forward strand.
TCAGGATGTCTGCAACTTACATTCAAAAGTTTTAGCAAAAACTAAATGTATCTAGGTAGATGGATGACAGAACAAAACCAAGTGTAGCAAAATATCAATAATTGTTTAATCAATATGAAAGATGAGTATTCATTCTATTATTCTCTGATCTCATCTCTGTTTAAATCTTCCATATTAAAAAGTTTAGAAGACAGGACTTTTATTAAAGCATTGTAATGCCTTCTGAGTTTTAAAATGCCAAATATCATATAGTAATTTATTATCAAGTATTATATTTAATAATCAATCAACTGACAACTCAGTTCAGTCCTCCAATGCTGTTGAAAACAAATAATTGAAAGTGAACATAGCAATATATGCCACTTTAGTATAAGGATTATTTTAAACTGAAGGCAATTGAGAAGAAGCAGAGAGGAGAAAAGCTCTCTGCTTTCCCCCTATCTGCCCAAGAACGGGACATAAATTTGTAAAGTTGGTCCCCTCCTCTTTTTACCCAGAGTGACAAAAGCTACCCTTATCAGCCTTATCAGTAGCGATGGCACCAAAGCAATCTACATAACAATTTTCCTAACTAGGCCTTACCTTCCATTAGTGCTATAGATTTGCCTTCCCACAATTTTCCACCCTAGAAACTCAAAGTCCTTTTCCTTTGTCTTGTCACTTCTTAAACATGTATTGTTCTTTCACTATGATGCTACGTAAGCCCAAATTCCACCACCCCTTTGTGTTATTCCTTGCTGGGTGGTCTCCTATGTATGCATCAGGCACATGTTAATAAACTTCGGTTTGTTTTTCTCTTGTTGCTGTCTTTTGTCAGTCTAATTTACAGGACCCCAGCCAATGAACCTAAGATAGAGGGAAAAGACCATTTTCTTCCCCTACAAAAGTCACCTGGATTGCAAAGGGATTTGCTATACAGTTATTAGAGTCATATATTTTCTCAACATCTAGGCTGGTATTCTAAGTAATTCTTTTGTTTGGTGCCCTGGAAAATTTGACAGCTACAAAGATTTAGGACATTGAGTAAGATGTTTTTCAAAATGTGAAAAGGGAGGAGGGAAAGAACCAGTGTGACATGAAAGTTATGGTTTGGTTCATTCCATTAAAAATATCAGTGCCATTTCATCTTTTAGAATATCTTTTTGTACTCCCAAGGGTACATATGTCACAGAAGGTAATCTTTTGCCATATTTACTTTAGATTTTTTCTTTTTATAAAACAATACATATACAGTTGAAACCCATCCCCATTCCTAACTGTAAGTTACTCTATTCTTTCTGTTCATGTTTTTGTACTTGTTACATATGTATTTATTACCTATGTACCTGCACAGTAAACTATATACAGTATAGTTTTGTATCCTTTTACTTTTTTTTTTAAAGATTTTTTTTTCGTTGGGGAAAGGGAACAGGACCCCATTGGGGAACAGTGTGCACCTCCAGGTCCTCTCCTCCAAGTCAAGTTGTTGTCCTTTCAGTCCTAGTTGTGGAGGGCGCAGCCCAGCCCCAGGTCCAGTTGCCGTCCCTAGTCGCAGGGGGCACAGCCCACCATCCCTGCGGGAGTTAAACGGCAACCTTGTGATTGAGAGGAGGCACTCCAACCAACTGAGCCAACCAACTGAGCGATCCGGGAGCTCAGCAGCAGCTCAGCTCAAGGTGTCGTGTTCAATTTTAGTTGCAGGGGGCGCTGCCCACCATCCCTTGGGGGACTCGAGGAGTTGAACCCTCAACCCTGAGGCAGAGAGCCCACTGGCCCATGTGGGAATCGAACCGGCAGTCTTCAGAGTCAGGAGCACGGAGCTCTAACCGCCTGAGCCACCGGGCCCGCCCCTCCTTTTACATTTTTAATAGATGGCACCATACCTCATACATCCTCTTGCAACCTACTTTTTTCATTCAACATGGTGTTTAAGATGTATACACATTAGTATGCCTAGGTTTACTTCATTTATTCTAGCTATCCTATAGTATTCTATATTCGAATTACCAAAATGAATGTTATCTTAGTGATGGACATTTAGTTTTTCACCTTTAAAATCAATACTACAGTGAGCAGCTTTGCATGAGAGTTTATTTGGAGTAAATATTTAGAAATGAAATGGGTAGGCCATAGACTGTTTTCAACTTTGCATATTCAGGTAATTGTAAATTTACTCCCCAAGTGGTTGTGCTTAGTGTATGAAAATATCCCTAACCCCTGCCAATATGTGTTATTTTTCGTTTTTGTAAATCTTATGTGTTGGACATAGTATATTATTAGTGTTTCAATTTGCATTTCCCTGAGTAGCAGTGAGGTTGAACAACTTTTCAGAATTTTATTATTGGCCATTCAGGTTTTCTCCTCTCTTGCCTCTTTTTCTGTTGTGTTGTCTTTTATTATTCTCCTTTATTATTGGTTTGTGGGAGTTTTAAAATTTTACATTTAAAAATGATATTTTTATAATAGTCCTTTGTTATGAGTTGAAAAATGTCCTTTCCTTTTCAAAACTGAATAAGAATACTAAGTGAATATTATGGGGTGGGGAGGATGGAAGAACAATCTGTCCCGCAACCTTAGAGCCCATGCTGAACTACAGACTGCTGGGCCATGGCTCCATGAAGCTGCCAAATGAAGATAAATGAAAAGGGGGCACAAACCAGGTTGCTTTCCAAATGGTTCATGGTTTGCTTTCCTGATTTATGAAAGATGATACTCCCCATTAAAACTCTTTTTAATAGTTTGACTTCATTTTGCTGACTGAATCACCTAAATCATATTCTAATAATTGAGTTATTTTGATTTCATTCTTTTTGCTTCTTCTGCATTCTCAGATGTGCTGAAGATAAAAAGGACCACGGAGGTAGGCCTACAATGGAGGTTCTAGAAAGGTTTCAAAGAAGCAATAATTTGTTTTTAATAGATACAAATAAGGAATAACAATTTATCAGATTTGTGCTATATTTATTCTTACAAGTGAGGCTCACTTTTAGTCGCAGCTACATTTTCCTATTCTGTTGTCACGCTCTAGAGCCTAAGTGTCTTAAAGGCAGACTATGTTTTCTCCCATTTCTGTATCACTCCAACCAGGCTTTATTAAACAAAACTGCAAATGCTGATGTAGATTCCAAGATAGTGTTTCAGGCAGTTTAGGGACAGAATAAGATATACCAAGGTAGTAGTAGAACTTGAAGCAACTTTGCCAACGTATTGGTTTCTGTAAGAGTTTTCAGTGGTTAGTGTTAACTGTTGAATGCAGTGATTATCCCTTTTCTTCTGCAAGAAGTATTGTGAATAGCTTTGTTTTATATTATGTTTAATGTATGGATGGTATTTAATCCCCCTTCCTTTTTTTGTTTTTGTTTAACAATTGGAATTTATCTCTCCGCCTCACACCCCTCAAAGTGTATTTCTTTACTTCCTTCCAAGATCAGTCTGTTTGGTTGTGTTAAATTAATCAAACACGGAAGCTGTTAGACTGAGGTGGTTCTAATATCTTATCATCCTATGTAAGCCAACAAAAACCTAAGCCTATAAATGCCTCAAGGTTAAGAAAGCAAAACCTAAGGACAACGAATCACAAGCAGCCAACTAGTCTTTTCCAAATAAGGCAAATAAAGTTTAAATTATAGCCAATCGATTGCCTTGCTTTGCTTCTGTCTTTCCTCTATAAAAGTCTTTCCCCTGGCTCCTGTCAGTGGAGCACTTCTAACTACTTCTGGTTTGGTGCTACCTGATTTGAATTTATTTTTGTTCAGATGAACTCTTGAAATTTTTCATATGCCTTTGTTTATCTTTTAACAGTAGTGAGACAACTTGTCAAATACACGTGATTGTCTTGGGACTCTCTTGGTGGCAAGTAACAGAAATTAAGTCCAAACAGACTTATGAGGAAAAAGGGGCAAAATAACTGACTACTTTGAAAAGACCAGAGGTAGTTAATCGTATAATAGATGAGGCTAGACTTAAGAGTACAAATGATATCAAAAGAATCTGTGTTCTCATTTCTACTTCCCTGAGTTGATTTCATTGTCACGCTGATTCTGCCTCAACTCTAGTCTTCTATATTCTACCAGGTTAGCAAGACCAGCCCCTAGCAAGGGCCTCTTGCTTGACACTTTCAAGTAATGACCCAAGTTGATTCTCAGTGGGTCAAATCTGGTTCCATAAATTCTTAAACCTATCACTGAGACAGATGGGCCAGGCTTGGGTCGTTCATGCACCTCTGTCTGAATGGAGTAGTAAGAGGAATACATGTGGAATCAGCTTCATCTGAAACTGTAAGTGTTGCTAGGAAAAGAATGAGGTATGGATGCCAGGAAAGCAAAAACAATATAATTCCACTTTAATTTTCATTTTTTTATCTGATGCTTTTTATACTTTTCTTTTTTCAAGTATCTCTCAATCAATTTCTACTTGATAAGAGTTTCCATAGGACGAGGGTCAAGCCCTAAGTGTTACCCAGCTTATATTAATTAAAGGAAAGAGAATTCTGCTGTAACACAAACCCTGAAGATGAAGCAATTGGATACCAAGAGGCTATTACTCCTTTTGGCTAGAAATTGGCTGATGGAGCAAGAATTGATTCCAGTGTTATTGATGATTTGGCTCTCCCAAGTTTTCAAGGGAGATTCTACTGAACCATCAAGTCATCAATTTGCTCATTTCTGCTTCCATCAGAGATTAATGATCCTGTGGTTGGATAGGGCATCTTTGTAATTGCTAAGTGCTAAGTCATTCATCTCATTAGGAATACATTCCAACTTTTATTTGCTGCCTGAAAAGTAAGCTCCATAAGCTCTGTTGATATAGCATGAGTATGAGGTCTTAATTGTGTGTGTGTGTGTGTGTGTTTGCATACCTCTGACTAGGCTATTTTAAAACTTGTAGTTAACTGATAGCAATGCAACTAAGTCTTATCTATTATGTTAGTGTTCTACTGCTGCTTTAAAAACTAACCACAAATTTGGTGACTTAACACAAATTTATTATCTTATAATTATGGAGGCCAGAAATCCCACACAGGTCTCTCTGGCTCAAAATATCTGCAGGGATCTCCTTTTTTTTTCTGGAGGGTATAAGGGAAAATGCATTTCCTTACCTTTTCCAGCTTTTAGAGTTTACAAAAAGGGGGTTGTTAGACCCTTTTTTTCCATCCTCAAAGCCAGCAATCTTGCATGTTTCTAACCATCCTTCCGTGGTCACAGCTCCCTCTGACTCGCTTCTGCTTACCCTCTTCCACTTTTAAGGACCCTTGTGATTACATTGGGCACACCTGGATAATCCCTCTATAGTAAAATCAGCTGATCAGCAATCTTAATTCCATCTGTAACCTCAATTCCCCTTAGCCATGTAACCTAATATATTTACAGGTCCTGAGGAGTAGGATGTGAACATCCTGGAGGTGGGGAGAGGGAGGCATCATTCTGTTTTCCTCATCTATAGACATGCAAATAAATTCTGCCTGGTGACTTTGAACTGACTTCTTTATCCACTCACTTCTATAGAAAAATCCAGTTTTGCTTCCATTTGTAAATTCATTTCATCATTCTTTTACTTCAGATAAATTTGTAGTTCTTTGACTTCTCCTTTGAACCAATTTTAACAAATTTCCAAGTTCTCTCATTATTTAATAAGCTACATAAAATCTTAGACATGTTTATTTTATGCATAATATAAAATAATCTTTTATTTTATAAACATTATGTATTTATAATACACTTGTATGTCCTGATTTTACTTTGTTTTCAAAATTTATCAGAGACTTAGCTACTAGAGCTAGAAATATATATACATATATATGCTAAAGATATGTTCTACGGCTTCAGAAAATGAGAACATCTCCCACTCTCTACCATCTTCTTATAAATTTCAACATGTGCAGGAGATGGACCTGGCTTCGACTGTAATGCCTACTGGTTGAAAGTCAAAGATCAAGTTACTTGCCCCTGACAATTTGAAACTCAAGTTTTTATCACAACCAATTCAAGGGAATTGTTTAAAATCACCTGTTCATTACCCGTAGCTGGATCCCAGGAGTTTTATTACCTACTTCTTGAAAAGAAAGGTAGCTACCACCCTATCTCCAGTCATTGACCAGCAAGTACAGTTTATGCAAAATTAAATGAAATTTTAAGCATTTCTGCTTAAAGGTGTAAAGCATCCAGTTACTCTTCACAAGGATGTTGGAGAGTTCTCTGTTCGGACATGTAGCAAATACCCTAGCTCTGTTTTCTTTCACCTCAAACTACATGTGATCGTTCCTTGGCTAGAGTGTTGGGTATGTGTAAAGGAAGAGCAGGAGTTAAAGCCAAAAAGGACAGGACTGATGCATGCATGGGAGAGGGAACAAACCAGATAACACTTAAATCTAAGACAACCCTAGTGCAAGCGTTCCTAGTCACTTTTCTAGGGTGTTAACATTTCTGTTAATAGTCAGACACCTGGGAAATCTATCCAGACAGACAGCTTGTAGACTAATAAGAATATCCCCTCCTGCAAAATGAAATTTTATTAAAGGAAAAGGAGACCTCCAGCTATTAGATACTATATCATGGATAAATTCCTGTGGTCCACAGAGGCTTAGGAAGGGTCAATCCTATGGGCATACCCTGGCTCCAAGCAGGTTTAGCTGCTCCTCTTTAGTCTAATGCCCCTGAGTTCAGGCCGAGCTGCCCGAGGATGCTGGCACATGACGGTATGGCTGGAAAGGCCTAGATAGCTTTCCACAGTCAGTGAGGTGCAGGTTCTGGGTCTTTGGCTTGGATCTCCCCACACGGCAGTAAGGGTCAGCCTTGCTATTTCTGGGTACATCTCCCAGTTCAGTCTTCCACAGCATTCCACAGCTTTCCTTAGGCATTCCCTAATATTTTGGGGAAAACCCATGCATTTCTTCTTAGATACACAACAATTAGTATGCTTTTGGAAGTAACTTATAAAAATATACAAAAGGGGTACATGTATGTAAAAAAAATTCAACATATATAGATAAACAATGATCATTATTAAAGCTACCATAATTTATCCAGATATAATCCCTGTTTATAGTCTGGTATTTATTTTTCCAGGATTTTATTATATGCATGTTTCACATGTATCCTAAAACTCCTGCTTTTCATAAGTACACTAGTTCTGCCTAGAAGTCCTCCAAGATGGACCTCACTTGTACTTGAAAAATCTTTTGAGAACTGGGTTTCCTTGTCTGCCAAGAGGGGGAAAATAAAAACAAAGACTCCTGTAATATCTATTATCATTAGCATTTCTGTTTTGTTTTTTTTTTTAAGAGGGCCCATGCAGGGTTCGAACCCTCGCAACCTTGGTGTTATCAGCACCAAGCTCTAACCAACCGAGCTAAGGGGCCTCCCCATCATTAGAATTATTGTTAAACCAGTCTATCAGTTTCAGTCATCATATGGCTGAATTCCTGCCTGGCAGCAGGTGTCCCTAATTCACATCTTCTCTCTGAAAGCCCCATTGGTAAAGCCTCATCTTGGACACTGTCCCTAATGTAAACATCAATATCCATGCCACAGGCCATTGTTCATCCAAGCCTCTGGTTCTTCCCAGACCTTCCTGTGCTCACATGCCAGTGCTCTGTTATGAACAGAAGTGGGGAGAATGGCCTGCTCTGGACCATGTAGTCACTGAACTTTGCAGAGCAGCTTTCCCTTCAGCAGAGGTGGGTCTATCGTGAGGTTAAAGAAGGTTAAGCTTCAGTCTCTTTTACTTGCACAGGCTCTTTCCAAGACCCTGGGTAGGGCTGAGTGTTGTTTTCACAGCGAAGCCTGCTATCTCTTTCTCCTCCAGCTTCCTCTCTACCATGCTTCCCCTCGTGTCAAGGGGCCCCGGGTGCTGTTCGAATTTGAGTAATTTAGCAAAAGAGAAGTCAATTTGCAAATACACTCAGTTTAGGTTTAGTGAAATGTGGTTAAGGGGTTCCTAGTCACTTTGATGTTTAGTTAACTTATTTAGTTATACTAAGACATTTGGGTGTACACATGGCTTCCAAGAATATTCCTACCATTTACTGTGTGGATATACCAGTGTCATGACATCAAGGTGCGGGCCCAGAGATGATTTGAACATCACCTACAGTATCCGGCAGTGAAAGAACGTCTAAAATGTATGGTGGTCTGTGGAAAATTCTTCCAATCATCTGACATATTAAACTGTAAGTGAAGGACAGGGTTTTCACTAAGGTTTAGTCCAAAGGGCATTTCTCTCCTGTCAGCAATACACTCAATAATGCATCGTATGCGGACGCTTGCGCCTTGCTGCCGCGGGGCCACCAGTGTCATCCTCTCTCCAGAGGCTCCCTTTGCTCTCAGGGCTGTCTGGCCGCTTCGCAGGCAGCCGGAGAGCGATGCCCGCGGCCCGCGGACTGGCGTCCCCTGGGCCAAGCAACGGATCGCTGGCTGGTTGCGGCGGGGACACCCTGGTCACCAGCGGTCAGGGAGGAACCCGGACTCCTTCCAGGTGCACAGAGACGTCCGGCGCTCCGGAGCTCGCCCTGTGGGGAGAGGCCCTCGCATACAGGGCTTCTCTCTGACCTCTCGATTTCAGGAGGTATCCGAGGCCGGTAACAGCCCCCTACAGGAACCACCTTATTTCTGTTGACTCATCAAGCATCATTCTTCACCAGGATTATTGCAGCAGCGTCACTGAGCCTTCCACCCCGTACCCTCTATCCCGAATCTTGATTTCTACCAGCGAAATTTTTTGATGCTTTCTTTAATCGTGTGATACCATCTCTTGTTTACTCGTTTTCCTTTCCAGTCGCTGAACACGTTAGGTATAAGTTTGAAAGAAAAGAAAAGGCAGCGTATGCAATTAAAAATGTGCCACCATGGATCGCTTGATTAATTAATGAGAAAGAATAAGTCATATGACTACTTTGGGAAAGTATTTAAATTGAAATTTTTTGCTGCTTGCACATGCAATACTGCCATAGATAAAGATAACATAAAATTCATAATGTCCCCCTACGATGAGTCTCATCAATTCAAAGATTATGTATTCACCACATAAGAACACTTACTTGAAAAACCATTATATATTCTTATAGTTCATAAATGAAAGAAACTTGGTTGAGGTTTTTTCAAATTTAACAGTAATTCTAAAAATTCACTACCAATAATGTGTGAAACTGAAAGGAAATGTTCTAAATTTTGGGTAATAATTTTTTTAATCAATCATGCTAAAGGAAAAATTGAATGATCTTTCTGATCTCTATAGAAAATAAGATTGCAAAAGTGTTGTGTGAAAAGGAGATCAAGGAGCTTGTACCAAAACGTATATGGAAAAATCTATTACAGAGGTGATTCAGGCAATTAATTCATTAATAAACATACTATTATTTTCCTAGAATGAACTATTGATATGATATGTATGATAGTATGAACTTGACATGGATTTCTGGTTATTAACATTTCTGTCAAATCTACCTTCTAATACCATCTCCAGAACTAGGATGGGTAGGAATGGCCTCTTGACAGACAGACCACATTATTTTAAGTGTTGTTATAAACAGTATGTCTTTACCACCACCTCCTTTAATGTATGTGTTAATAGTTTGGTATCACTTTTGGATGAAAGGAAAGAAACATTTACCTTTTTTCTTGAAATGGTAAGTAAGAATGTCCTTGTTGAGACTGATAAAGTTATTTTATAGTCATGAATCAACCATAATGCTACAAGATAGAGTGTCAGCAAGATGAAGTGATGATCATTAACTATGAAAAAAATAAAATAAAGTAAAATAAAAACAAAAAACCCCATAAAATCTAAGCTATGGGTTCTCTGAAGTTTAAGTGTTCAATGTTAAGTGAAGCTACACAGCAGGTTAATTTGTTCACTTAGGAGTGTTTTGTGGTTCATTCCTGTTGGTAGGTCCCTACTTAGATATGTTTATATCCCTAATATCTATCAGAGAGCTGGACACATAGTGTGCTATCCATAAATGCTTGCTGAATTGAATTCAAGTTAGCCATCTGAAGCCGGTGGTGTGGTGTCAGAGGGAGAGTAGACAGTGGAGAAGGCAGAGGAGTTGGAATCGGGCAGAGAACCCTTAACAGAATGGCAAGAATCCTGGATACATGCACCTCGAATGTTGAGATGACGTCAGGAAGTCTAAACTTAAAAATAGATACTATGTGATAATGAGAAAACTGTTCACCACCAATATAGTGAGTTTAAACATCTGAACTATCAAAACACTGTGTGCTTTATTTTACAGATTGAAAGGAAGTTTCTCTTGGTCTGGTCTTTATCTAGCAGTGATTTTAATACTATCCCTTTCAAAAGCTAACGTCTTCAGAAACAGCCCGATGATGTGAAATAGTTCATGTAAGTCCCCAAAAGGGACACAAACTACTCCACCAGCTGCATTCCCTCATACTAGGAAAAAGAGAGTCCAACATATTTCTCCTCTAATACAAAATCTCAGCAGGTTGAAACACACTAATACAGAAAAGAGAATACAATTTAGAGTCTACTATTTTCTCTCATGAAAAGTATGAATAGTTATTACTGTTTAAAATTCATAGCATGTTAGAGATAAGAGTCCTCAAATACCACCTTTTACTTGGTGAAAGAAACTCACTGTCAAGAAGTTTCTGCCAACCAACAGTGTCCCCTGATTCTATAAGGAGGATACCTTCTGAAAACATGACTGGAGCATCAAGATATTACCAAATGTCCTTTTCCCACTTTCCTTCTTCACTCACCTGTTATTTCGCACTCTATTAATTACATTATAGTCCAAAGAGTTCAGGGACTGATGTGTACAACTCAGGCCCTTCTAAGAGGTACATGAATGGTCATAAATAAGTGTATATACAAATCTGTGTGTACACATCCATACATACATATACAGAGGGTGCCAAAAAAATGGATACACATTTAAGACAGGAAAAAACTGTATTAAAATTGTAATAATCAATATATATACCAATAACAAAAGATGAATACAAGTCACATTTGACTTCTGCCATTGCAAGAGGTGCTCAAAGTGGTCACCATCAGAGTAATTATGATACAGTTTTTTCCTTTCTTAAAATGTGTATACATTTTTTGGCACCCTCCGTATACAGTTATACATATACATATCTTTACACGTATGTCATACATGTTAACTATATCAGCTAATACATAAAGCGCCATCATCAATAGTTAAACAACATTAATGGCATACCTATATACAACAATATAACCACTATTAAATGTATTGTGGAAAAAAGGAATAAAGGCAAATTTTCTACTTATCAATATTTCAAAGAATTTGTAAAAATTTATCACTCTGTGCTTCTGTTAGGTTCAGTTGTCAATTCTGAGACTTTATACCACCTAGTACAGAGCCTTAGGGCAGTTATACTAATGAAAAATGATCCAACCTGAGATTGTGTTTAATGTGAATAACCCAAAGCTGCTTGTGAAAGAATATCAACTAAAAAAAAAAAAAAAGAACATCAACTGTTGTAGCAGTCATCTTTTAGTGACATAGTGTCAAGTGTTAGTGACATAGCTCTAACTTAATTTTTCTCCTAACTGTAACCCCCTTTTTTTTTAAGGGAAGTGGGTATGTTCCTTACTCTGTGCAACACATCAAAGTCCAGACACTAACATAAGGAAGTGCTCAGGAAATTAATTTCAGATGAATTGGAGCTACATCAGTGTATTTGTCTGAACTATGATGATTTCTGGTGATATTTTTTGCCCTTTGGAGGCAATAATGCTTTTCCTCAGTAACACGGTTCTTTTGGATAATAATACAAATATTTGGTATGTATTAGCTGAAAGATTGTGTGTATTTGTACTGTTAACCCAAAGAAGCATGTTACTGAGAAAAAGTATTCTTATTATTGCTTACAGATAAGTGGTTTGGTACTTGCATATGGAACTTTACCACGTACTAGCAGAGCAAGTGATTAAGAGGTCTCAGGACTCATTTAAACTTAACCACCTTCAAAGATTTCATCTCCAAATACTATCATCACATGGGGGTTAGGGCTTCAACTTATGACAAATTCATTTTGGGGGGATGCAACTCAGTTCATAGCAATTAGGACACCCACAGGCATCAGATTTTTCTTTCTTCCAAATATTTGTAGATGATTACATGGTCATGAATAGAGAGGAGAGAAATGTATCCGCCTGTTCCCTAAACCTCAGCTCTTCTTGATATGTCTTGACTAACATGATATTGCCTCTTTGTGGGGTTGTGCTGAACCACATTCAAGCTTTCCTCTCAAATTGCTAGACCCACATTTTCTTCTGATTCAGAAATACTTTTAATGATGTAATTGGTGTTAACAGTGCTATATCAATATTTGTTAATTTATAATAGCAAGATACTTGTTATAGATTGAATTATGTCCCCTCCCCCCCAAAAAGGGTATGTTGAATTCCTGACCCCCACTATTTCAGAATGTGACCATATTTGGAAATAGGGTTGATGCAGATGTAATAAGTTAAGTGAGGTCATACTGTGTGAGTGTCGGGCTAATCTAATATGACTAGTGTCTTCATAAGAAGATGACTGTGTGAAGACAGAAACACAGGGAGAATGCCAAGAAGAGAATGAGAACACAGAAGATTGGAGTGATGCCCAGAATGCCAAAGATTCTGACAAACCACCAGAAGCTAGGAAGAGGCAAAGAAAGGCTCTACTACAAGTTTAAGAGGAAGGATGGCCTAGTGTTGGTTTCAGACTACTAGCTTCCAGAACCATGAGACAATAAATGTCTGTTCTTTTAAGCCACGTAGTTTGTAGTACTTTGTTATGGAAACCCTACAAAATGAATATAGATGTCTATCTTCCATTAATTGAATTGTAATAGAACAGTTAGAGGCATTTTATATTCTTATTTTGAGTTCGTATATTTTTTCCTATTCGAATATGATAAGAAAACAAAAAGTAATTGGAATTCACTCTTGATTTTTAATATTTGGAACTGACAAAATGAGTCACAGCAAGTAAAACCCAAATGAAGATGAAGGTAACTATGTGGGTTACTTACTCCAAGAAAATAAAGAGAGCATTTGCTGCCAGAGCAGTTGTTGGGAAAACACTTATAAATACATTACAAATGACATTTACAGAATCAACTATCAAATTCTTTGTGGAATACATTTAAAATGAAATTTTCATTCCCAACTCCACTATCAAACAACATTCTTGATATTGTTTACAATATTAATTATGCAAAGTAGATGGAGGATATCAGACACAAATAAATTGACAATTTAGATAGAAACTACACACTCTGAAAAGTCTAAGAGGTATCTTTGAGGTATTGCTTGCTTCAAATACAGGGAGAATATTGGAGATTCATAGAGGTTTCTAAAGCCTTATACTTTGCTAGAATCATTTTTGAAGTTAAAACTCTTCTTTACATCCTGTCACATCATCAGACAGAACATACCCTCTTTGACGTATTCGGAAGAACCCAACAATGCTCAAATCGACTTCCATTGTTGTATAAATAACCTCTGTATTTAATACTGAAAACGGGAAGCCCTAGAGGGAGAAGTGACACGCAGAATAAGTGAGCACTTGGAATATGACTTGCTGATAGGCACTCCTTTGCCTGGAACCGGAGGGGAATGGAGACTACACAGTAACAATTTACCCCCTAAAAATACTTATTGGTAAGAGTACGCTTGCCATGCAGGGTCTCAACTCCCTCTCCCCTCACGAGAACGCAGGATATAGTGAGGCCAAAAAGGAACACTTACAGAGCCATAGAGAGGGGAGTCTTACCTCTATGTTCTCACAGGCGACTGGGTTGGAGACACAGGAAGCAGGAGCCGCAATCTGCCATCTGCTTCTCTGCCAACCAACCAACCAACCAACCAACCAACCAACCAACCAACCAACCCCTTCCTAACTGCAATCCGTGCTTGCTAGCTCAGTCACGGCAGTTATATCGGTGGCAGTTATACCAACTGGTAACAGCTGATGGCCACCTGGTAACTGAGCCAGCACCTTTCCACGTATGGATGAGAGCCTGGAAACTGCTCTCTGGGACTCTGTCCCCATAACGCTGCTAGAAACGGTCAGGATAATAAATGATATGTAATGCACACGTACACTCTCTTTTTCACAAATTCTAAGGGAGTATGTACAAACTCTTCTTGCTCAAAAAGTTTGATCTAGCACCTACTATGTGCTGGGGACACATGTGCATTGAAACAAACAACCAAAAGCTGAATTTTCATGGAGCTTGCATTATAGTAGAGGAGGCAAAAAATAAATGTATATTGTTTTACGATATGTTCTGTTAAGTTGCTTGAAGACTTAACCTTTGCAACTGAAATTATGCATTGCATCATATGAGGACGTGAATTTGATGGTTTCATCGATTTTGTAAGTTTAAGGCCATGTTTGAAAGTCTTTTTCTTCTGGGATGACTATGGCAATAATAGATGGCATTTACTGCTAGTGCTGCTCAGTTGGCAGCTTAACTTAAAAGAAACGGTCATCAATGTTCTTGAGAATTCTTTTTTGTCATACTGAAGTTCTTACAGCAAATGTAAACAACTGCTTTTTGTTTGGGGCATTTGTTGTTCACACCACTCCACGCCATTCTGCTGATGTAGAGTAGATAAATTTTGGAGTCCAAAAAATACTAAATGAATACATATTGAACAATTAATTTTCCCATAACAGAAGATTCTGGGCCCTTCACCTACCTCTTACAGTTCCATGAAAGGCCCTTGGGAGAAAACATTGGATTTGAGCCATTTCCTACAAGGATCTATTTTCCTTACGTTTCTTCTTACAGCTGTGTGATAGGCTCCCAAACTTCAGTCCTAGCTCCCTACAAACTAAAGAATAAAGTTCCAATATTGTCATCAAATGATTTGGGAAATCAAGACAATAACTATGCAAGACCAGTTGGGTTTTATATAAAGGGAAGGGCTCCCTTCTGAAATACAGAAAGTGTCATAATCAAGAAAAATCCAAGTTATAATCAAGAAAAATCTTAGTTATAATCAAGAAAAATCTTAGTTATAATCAATAAAAATCAAATCTGGCTGTTTTAAGGAGAAAAGAAACTTACTAAAGGATATTGAATAGTTCACCTGAAGAACAAGGCTTGGAGACTAAACAACTGGAGCAATGCCCCAGATAACGCTCTGGAATTGGTCCCACCACTGCTGCCATGCTGGGCCCAGATACCACCCCTTGAACCACCTCCACCACCCACACAGATAATGGAACACTTGTGCTAAAACCACAGCTCTTCACATTGTGTGTATCTGCTACCTCTGTTGCTACTCTCTTCGGTATGGATCCTCCTCAGATTCTGCTTCTTTCAGCATTTTCTTCCAACAGTGACGTCATTGCATACCTAGTCAGAGAGGTGAGGGAGGTTGGGAAGTAACTGACATTCTCCTATTCCAGGGTGGGCTTCCTCTGGAAAGGTAAGAGATGTTTCTGAAAAGGAAGGGGGTCCCCATGCAACGGTACCTATCTCCCTTACTGGCTAAACTGAAAACGGAGTCCCCAGGCTTTGTTCCACAAGCATGTGATCTCGGGATGGACTGGAGACTTTTGCTCTCATTATGTAACACAGAAAAATGAACTGGCTCTGAGGAGAGGGTGGCCGCACTTCCTACTGCTCCCCTCACTTGCCCCTCGGAGCCCCTAAATACAACTGGTTACATCACATGGAACTTAGAGCTGTCAGTGCCATGCCTGACCCACGCTGTGCCCACTGCCTGGAAGGCCTTCTGTCCCTAAGCCACCTTCAGGACCCACAGTGCCTGACTCAAATACTACTTCCTCCTGGAGGCCTGGAAATTTGTTTGCAAAGGAGATTGTTGACGGCCTGATTCCCTCACGGGAACTACTACTCTCTTGGGTCTCGGTGCTCCCACAGTGCTCTGCTTTTACCTTCTAGGGCACTTACTCACCTGGCCCTGTTGTGGTTTGTAAACTCACCTAACGTTCAGTGGAAATTCCAGAACCTCCATGAGGAGGAGTTAGTGTAGGAGTCAAGGTAGCATTGGGAGCTTGGAGGCTGGGGCCGGGTCTGCTTCACACTGTACGTGAAATGATGTCATCAAAGATGGAGGTTTTATGGGTGCTCCCTCTCAGTTCCGCTGCCTTCTTGGGGGGGATGCAGAGCCCAGGCTGTGCAGCCAGCCCTCCGTCCCTTCCCAGTGGCATCACCTTTCTCGTTGTGTGATGTTTGGCGGGTGACGTTTCACATGCTCCATAAGGTTGTTGTGAAGACTGTGTTAATACGTAGACGGAGCTAACAATAGGTGCCAGGAGCTAACAAGTGGCACCCCTTAGCCTCACAGTCTTCTGGAGGGCAGAGGCCTTCTCGGTTCTTCTTTGCACTAACCCCTGCCCAGCCCCTCTCCCGGGGCCTTGTTCATAGGAGAGACTGGTCAAGCCTGTAGAAGTGAGATTTGGCATCTGGAGGGATTTGGGTGGAGGCTGGGGGAGGCACATTGGCATGCTTGGTAGAATCCCTTCACGGCAACAAGAAGCCTGACACTCCATGTCACAGCTTTCTCAGGCTCCACGGGCAAAAAAATTGGGGGGTGGAGCTCAGACTGACCATTTGCAATTGTGTCAAATAACTGATCTTGGAGGGAAGAAAAAAGTCCACCGCAGTCCATAGAATTTACTTGGTGATTTTGATGAGATATTATTTAGTGCATGTTTGATTTTGTTGCCAAAAAACCATTCTCACCTGTTTATTCCTTCCCCCAAATCGCTGCTCATCCTATACATCGTTCACGTGCACAGGGATCACCCAGGGTCTTGATCAAATGCAGATTCTGATTCTGTAAGTCTGGATGCGACATGAAATTCTGTATTGCTAATAAACTCCTAGCTGATGCTGGTGGTGCATGGCCACACTTTGAGTAGCAAAGGACGTACAATACAGGTGAAGAGGGGAAAAATGCATATAACCTTTCCCTCAGTCATTACCAAACAACAGATGCTCAGTCCTAGGACAGCCTGTTCTAACTTGAATTGTTTTAAAGTATGTGTGGCTGTGGTTAGACTTTCTCCATAAAGTATCCCCTTAGCCAGATGACCACGGACTAGCCATTTATGACTATATTACCATGTAGAAAGGAGATAAAAATTATTTATCTAAACATTAAGACAAATTAATTTCAACAAGATGAGTAAAAGCACTACAACAGGTGGGGACAATCTGAAGGTTCAGATTGGGCGACTGTGAAAAGTGGGCAAAAGGGGTTGTTACATGTCTTTAGGAGTTCACCATCAAACTCCTGTATCAGAATCACCTGGTATGTTTGTTCAAATGCTGCCTCCTGGATTCTACCCCAGATATGATGAATCCCAAGCTTTGCTGGGGGGGGCTGAGAATCTGAATCTTTATAAGGAAACACGTATCCAAGCAATTGTCACACACATTAAAATTCAAGGAGCATGACTGTCATGCAGGGTGGCATGCGGGGTCTCAGCTCCCGCTCCCCACATAAGAACACAGGATATGGTGAGGCCAAAAAGGAACACCCACGGAGCCATAGGTAGGGGAGTCATACCACAATAGTCTCACTGGAGGCTGCATTCACACGACGTGCGGCCTGCTGTCCGCTTTTCTGCCAACCAACCGACTCCCCTCGACTCAGCTCGACTCGCCAGCGCAGCCGCAGCAGTTATATTAGTGGCCAATGGCTCAATGGTTACAGCTGATGGCCAACTAGCCACAGCTGACGGCCGTCTACTACACGAGGCAGCACCTTTCCACGTGAGACCAAGAGCCTGGAAACTGCACTCCTCGCTCTGTCCCCACAATGAGTTTAGAGCCTTTGAGGTCTCTGATGAGACTTTGTATCCTTTCATGATCACAATACATCGAATTGATAATGGTGTGAGTGGTGTTAGACCCAATCCTTATTTTGCCCTAAAATATTCTGTGGTTTAGACCCTGGTTTCTTACCTAAACCTTGAAGGAAACTTTGGGTTTCTGTAAACGTCCTTAGAAGCTACTGATGATCTGCTCTTAGTCTTGGTACTTTGTGTTGATATTCAGTAAATACTAGTAGTACATACATAATATAACCAGATCAATGTTATTTTCAAAATTTGTACACACAATGGAGAACTGAGTACTTTCCTCCTGTGGATAGCAAATGTAGAGTCAACTAGATGAAGTAAATTTCCACCAAAACCTACAGTGATTTTTCTTGGAAGTATTTCCTCCCCCACATCCATGGAAAAAATAAGAGCATCTAACAGAGAACGGAAAATGAAATTCACGATGCCACTAGAATGAATACCATCCTTGACTAAGGGACTGTTCAGGGAGAACAATAGCCATTTGGGGGTCTTTTTCAGGCTGGATAAGTTGTAGTCTCTCCAGCACCCACACTACTGAGCTACAATTGTATGTATAATTGTGTGGTATCTTAAAGGCATTTTCTGGGTAGTTTTTATCAGAGAACAGCAGAAGTTTACCAGAACCAAAAATACTTTTCTTCACATTGTTAAGAGGACTTTCATGCTTTTCATCCATTATTTAGAAAATGAAAAGCTAATGCCATGTAATCACAATTTCCTGGGATTCTGAAAAACTATTAAAGAGGCACATTGATGCTCTCTGAATGGAAACACTGTAGCACGTTTTGGATTGGCTCTGTTGTGGGGGTATTTGACACTCATATGCTCAAATAAGAGTTTTCAAAGGTTTCTTTTGTATCCAAAACACCCAGACGGTCTGATTTCAACTATGCTTGTGCTTCTGGGTGAATACAGATGGTAAGTTTATATTTTATTTAAGATGGAAAAAGAAAACTTAATTAAAGCCTGTATTAATTATATCAATACTTCAGGCTTAACAAGCATTAGAATTTCATTTTTTGTATATGTGTATAAAATATAATGTTTTAAAGTTGTATTGTCAACTAAAGGGTTTTCCCTTTACAGATTTACTAAAAACCAAGCAAATGCCCTGTAAAACGGGCTCTTTTAGAAGCAGGGACAAACAGGAGGATTTGTGGCTCCTTTATATACTTAAAGACAAAATTTTGTCTTACTAGATATATTAGACTGTTTTTTGAAACCACGTTATTCTTCTTCAGCCTCACAGATAGCCTTCTCTACCTAGTAGCTTCAAAAATATGTTTGAACTATAAAGAATCTTGAAGCGAGGGCCTCTCTGATTCCGAGGAAAATGGTTGTATGGAAACAAACTCGGTTTGTGCAGTACTCCCGATATGTGCAACAGCCAGCATCATTCACGAGTGCTTATTGCATCCTGAGGGGTGTGCAGGGAAACCCAGAGTGTTAGACATGAAGTGATTAAACAGTGTGGCATGGGAAATGTTGAGTCCATATTTCTGTGTAATGGGAAATGCTTTTGGTCCTCTGAACAGGAAGAGGCTCTTGATACCAAAAGGGAGCTCAAACTCCTTCTAAGATCAAGGCCACAAAGCAGTCGGGTGGGAGAGACAAGGCTGCATCCCAGCCTGCCATGCTCTGGGTGGGTAAGTGAATCCATAAGAGCCTGAAACCAGAAGCAAATATTCCAACAAAAATAACATGAGTCACCCAGAAAAGATCCCCAGGATAGTATGCCGGACAGGGCCTGCCACCCAGCCACCCTTGGGAGGGCGAACCACAGGATATTAGAGTTGGTTGTATAGATCTCATTCATTTTTCAGCAATTTTCACAAATCCTTTTACGACCTTCAGAAATTCTGATCTCAAAGATGCCCTGTAAGATGTGATGTGTAGAAATGTGTACCTGATTCGTCTGACTTGAACAAGAAAGAAATGCCTCAAAAGGATAAAACCTCCCTTCCTGAGTTGGGTAAGGCCTGTTTGGGTCTGGATATGATTCATGTGATTCTAACATGTGTGAAGAACTTAATACGTTATCATGAATTAAAACAGCCACATTACCAGATTTTGGTTATGCAAAATCCATCATGGTTTTGTGAAAAAAGAAATGAATGACAAACAGAGAGCTGAGATTTTTCAAAAAAGACTTTGAGTAATCCAAGCTCATTGATAAGAGATATTTACTGCACCAATATGTACCTCTGGTAGGTGTCACCGTGGTGAGGGCAGTGGAAGGGGCAGGAAGGGAAAAGAGGAGGGTCTGTTATAGCTTAATTCAAATCTCCTCCAACGTCTACATTGATAGCACAGTATGATAAGCAGCAATGCTCAGAAGAGACAGCTGTGGCACCTGCAGTGTGCTGTGACTCATAAGCAGGGCCAGTTAGCTTAGGGACAAGAGCATGCTCTCTGGAGCCTGATTACCAGGGTTTAAATCCAGCTCTGTCACTTGTTAGCTGTGTGGCAGGTCTCAGTTTTCTTACCTGCACAAAGATAGCAGCCATACCTATCTCATAAGAAAGGGGAACTTAGAGGAATGAAAAGACCTAAAATAGTTTGTTATATAAATATTAGCTATTATCAAGTACTACTGAAATTGACATCTAGTAGTCCGCGTATTCCATTACATACTGTATACTATTTTTTTTTGCAGATGATTAATTTATGTAAGCTATATCAGTGGCTGTGAGATAACCTACTAACTGGAATTCCTAAGTCCCTACCACTCCAGAAAAACGGAAATTCACTGTAGAAAGATTGAGAAAGACCCTGTTCTTGTGCTTGAGGGTGTTACAAGACTATCTGAAGAAATCTTAGAGCTCTGGTTTTATTAAATTTGACATATTATTGATTCAATTCTTACTGTTCAGGTGAATATAATCCATATTAACTGAAGGAAAACAATTCAGACTGTTACCGGAAGGAGCAAAATCACTCGTTTTCATGTGAGCTGACAGTTCTTGTCCACCAGGGGGCAGCCTACTCATTAAAACAAGGACAGAAATGACAAGAATAAATACAATCTATAATTTAAAAAAGAAAACTCCACTTTTTAATTAGTTTCCGTTTTAATAAACCTTGTACTAGAGGTACAACTATATAGCAGAACTGGTCCTTGTTCCTGTCCTCTGGTAGACAGACGATCAAGAGACAGGAGAAAGCAAAGGTGGCACTGATCCACAACCCAGTGTCAAAGCCAGGCAGATAAATGAGACGCCGATGTGTAGTCTAGAAAGTGAAATGGACCAAGGCTAAATTCACTATATGGAACAGGATTTAAATGCAAGATATCTAGTTACAATTAGTAGGACAATCACGGCTTTCAAGTACATAGTACATACATGTTCATCAAAGGGTGTTCTAAGTCTCCTGCCTCCTCCAAAACGGGGTAAGAGAAACAACATTTGTAAAAGCAGAAGAACAATAACCTTCTTAGTTAAGAAATCCATTCTTAAGTTCAGGATTATTGGTACACATTTTGGCAAATCTGAAGGACGTCACATCCAAAGAAATGACTCTATTTTATATGCCCAGAATTGACAGTTAGGCCTATAGTAGATGTGACCCACTACCAGAGTATAGAAGCCATACTATTAATGCCAGAATGAAATTAAACATTTTAAACTGAACCTTGTCTGGATTCTGGTGACGCTCATGCTGCAAATCCAAGGATCATGCTTTGTACACAAGGAACTAAGGGACAGTTGGGTTCAAAAATGCTACAATTTGCAATTAACCAGGAACCAGTCAAGACTAGTGGAAAGATAAATGATCTCATTATGAAAAGAGCCAAATGTAAATCCTAGTGTCTCTATGTTTCAGTTATGTAGACTTGCGCATAGATAGGTGAGAGAGTTTTGGAAAACTGTGAAGGGCTGATCATTGAAGGCATAAGAAAGAAAGTCAAGTCAGATCTGTACGGTTTTCCACCATGTGGGGCATGACCATATCGTATGTTCATAAAGCTTGCCCAGTTACAAAGCACTTTTCAATGCATTGTCTCCCAACAAGAGCTTCCTCAGATTTTGGCGAGAGTTAGATGAGATAATTCACACAAAGCACTTGGAGGGTGCCTGAGCGTCAGAGCAAGCATGAAAGTGAATGGAAGCTGTTATTATAATTTGATTCTCTAACTACCCTGTACCCTAGAGAATATCACCTCCACATTGCCAGATTTTGAAAAACTGAGGTCCAAGAAACATAAGTGACTTGTCCATGCTCACATAGCTGAAATCGCAGAGTCTGACCTTGAGCTCACGCATATTTTCTCCTCTTTCAGTGCATGTTCCCAGGCACCACTCACAACAAACACATACAATATCATAAAGAGGAGGTTTGGTTTTGTTTCCATTAAAGAATATAACAAACTGAGAGTCCAAGTCAGATGCCCCACCATTGGCTTTCCTACCCTCCTGGCCTTGTAGTTTCATGGATCCCAACCACTTTGTTAATGTATCAGTACAGAGCAGAGGCCTTTTTATTGTTTGTTGTTTCCTCCAGCTCTATTGAGAAATAATTAACACTGTGTAAGTTTAAGGTGTGAGCAAAGGTTCCTAACCTTTGCTGCACGTAAGAAGGCCCTGGTGAGTCATAAAAAGTACTGAGGCTCAGATTCCAAACCAGCCTAATGAAATCAGAAAGTCCTGTCAGAGATTTCTTCCTCTTCTACTTTATCCACAGTGAGACAGTGTGAAGCTGGAACTCAAAGCCAGTTCCTCCAATTCCAAATGCGGTGCTTTTTCTCCTACCACAAGTAAATCCTATCAGTCTCAAGCAGAAGACCACAGTCACGATGAGGCACCAAGTACACAGAAAAACAAGACTTGTACATAAAAGATGGAAGATAGTCAAAGATGCAGATTGTCAGGAAAATGCAAAGAGTTTAGGAGACAAGCTATTTCAGGAAGAGTCAAACTAGAGAGAATGAATAAATGTGTATGTCCTGGCTCACTTTTCCAGATGGGGGAAATATGCCAGCATGAATCACCCTCCTAGACTGAATATAAGAAAAGAACTGGTCCATAGAGCCCGCTTGACTGCATTCTGTCTGTGGAAACTGAAGAACGGAATTAACTGGCATAGCAGGCAGCTCTCAGGTAAAACCTCCTTGATGATAACTACTGTTGGACAGAGAGATGTGTCTCTGAGGCTGAGAATGGTTTGGTAAATATTTTGTACTGAATGAGAGTGCTATACGGAGCAGAGAATAAACCTAAATTAGAATGTCTGGCAGAATCCATTAACCAAAATATTTTACTAGTCAAGATAATGGATATCTCCTCAGCTCCAAATATACCTACCAAAAAAGGTCATGTCATGAATGTCAAGTAATTCTGAAAAGTAGAGATCAGATTCTCTAGATAACCATAAAATATGGAGGTCCCTTTTCATTATCTTCCAGTGACAATTCACCAAGCCATCTCCTTATCTCTAATGCCCAAATGTAACAGGTCCTGCATTTCATGGACAGTGGGATCAGAACCACTGCCTAGTCCAGGTCAGAACTGCCAAGGCAATTCTGGATAGTAAGAGGCAAATCTTCCAGACATTCTGACCACTAATGCTGGCATGATTATTGCCTACTCTCAGGGCTGATATTGGCAGGAATTGCCCCTCCCCTATATAATTCCTCCTCTGCATTTGGTAGCAAGTTCTCAAAATTTGTCTCAAGGGGGCAAAGTGCAAGTTACGTTCCTGTTTAAATACATTTCTTTCTTCCGTTTGCAAAACCCCAGGCGAACTCCACTCTGTAAACTCATGGATTTTTTTTTTTTGACCCTTGCCAGACCTCAGATGGGTGGGCCCTTTTTCTGGTTGGTGTCCAGCTCCAGCATAGCTTATGGGATCTCTACATTTCTCTCTCCTGGGTTAACCATTGCCTTTTATGTGGAATGCTGTCCTGTGTGGAATCAGTCCAAGAAATCTTTAAAAAGAAAAAGAAAAAAGATGGGCATGGCATCACTTTGGGGGATAAAGACCAGAAGAACAAAAGTTTTAGGCAGACAACAATAGATCCTGTCAATTAGGCTAGGTGAAGCTGAAGCAAAAGAATGCTTTCCTGAGGAAGATGGAACATGGTGAGGGAAAGAAAACGAGGCTGGAGGAATACAAGTACAATGGCAGTGACACGGATTGTGCTGAAAGACCTCTCCACACACGTACGCCAGTCTGAGCAAAGCCCTGCCAAAGAGCAAGGACACAAAGCCTGCTCCTGCTTACCCGAGGATCACAAATACCCAGAATGCTGAGGAAAAACTCCTACTAAATCTAGTGGGAATCCACCAAATACCAGATGGGGCACTCTTCCCGGGTCATCAAAGGACGTTCCATATCTGATCGTATCTTAGGGGGCAAGAAGGAGTCAGTGCCTCTTTTAAATGCCTTAATAGAAGAAAGGAAAAATAGGCATACCTAAAGCACATTCTTGTTTTAAATTTTTTTTTTTTATCACAAAGGGCAGGATGGGAAATATGGATTCAGAGAACATTGCATTTCCCGACCAGTGTCACCGGAGGAGGCTGTGTGTGCCAGGAGAGGTCTGAGGTACATAGCTGTGCAGATCACATCATTTGTAGTGATTCATTGGTTAAGAAATAAAGCATGACGGGTGGGTGTGGTTACCACAGCGTAATCACACCCCTAGGGTGAGCCTACACTACACACAACCAAATTTTCCCCAGGGGTGTGATTAGCTCATAAAACCCTGCCTCC
>NC_138047.1:37496780-37688315 GCF_964194185.1 Rhinolophus hipposideros
AGCCCACTGGCCCATGTGGGAATCGAACCGGCAGCCTTCGGAGCCAGGAGCATGGAGCTCTAACCACTGGAGCCACCGGGCCGGCCCCCGAAAAGAGAATCTTAAAAAGTAACAAGAGAAAAAACTTTTTATATAATAAGAGAATTCTCATAAGACTCTCAGTTGATTTTTCAGCAGAAACTTTGCAGTCCAGAAAGAAGTGGCATGGTATATTCAAGTGTGAATTGATCCTAATTCACACTTGAATACACATGGTGCTAAAAGAAAATACTTCCAAACAAGAGTACTCTACTCAGCAAGGTTATCATTCAGAATTGAAGGAAAAATACTTTTCACGACAAGCAAAAGCTAAAGGGGCCTTACAAGCTAAAGGGGCCTTAAACTGGCCTTACAAGAAATGTTAAAGAGACTTCTTTCAGCTGAAAAGGAAAGGTACTAATAGTAACAAAAAACATATAGGTAAGTGAAATTCTCCTGGTTAAGGCAAATATATGGTAAAGGTAATAGATTAACCACTTACAAAGCTTGTATGAAGGTTAAAAGACAAAGTAGTAAAATTAAAACTACAAAAGTTCAAGGATAAACAAAATTAAAAAATGTAAAATATGACATAAAAACATAAAACATGGATGAGAGGAGTAAAAATATAGAGTTTTTAGGATGTGTTCAAACTTAAGTTGTTATCAACTTTAAATAAACTGTTACATTTATAGTCTGTTACATGTGAGCCTCATGGTAATAACAAAACAAAATCCTATAGTAGACACACAAAAGATAATGAGAAAGGAATCTAAACGTAACACTAAAGAAAATCATCAAACTACAGGGAAGAGAGCAAGAGAAGAAGAAAGGAACAGAGAGAAACTACAAAAGCAGCCAGAAAACAATGAACAAAATGGCAATAAGTACATATCTATCAATAATTACTTTAAACTTAAATGGACTAAATTCTCCAATAAAGAGGCATAACACGGCTAAATGAATAAAAAAACAAGACTCATTTATATATTGCCTACAAAAGACTCACTTCCGATCTAAGCACATACCCAGACTGAAAGTGAAGGATGGAAAAACATATTCCATGCAAATAAAAATGAAAAGAAAGGTAGTGTAGTTATATAGACAAAATAGACTTTAAAACAAGACTGTAATACAAAACAAAGATGGATATTACATAATGACAAAGGGGTCAATCCAACAAGAGGATATAATATTTGTAAATATTTATACACCCCACACAGGAGCACATGAATATACAAACCAAATATTAACAGACCTAAAGGGAGAATTAACATCAGAATATTAGATGTCAGATTCAGGTCATATGGCTTTCTAAAGGCATATAGGCATGTATTTATAATTTTTTATCTTTAACTTCTAGACTAAACACTAGAAACAGACATTTTATTAGAAGGTCAAATTCAGGTGACATAGCTTTTTAAAGGAAATGTTTACAACCATTCAAAGCAATTATGATAGAATCTTAGGAGATTGTGTTTGGGGTGTAAGAAACTTAGTAGATGCCTCCTGGCACTTCCACTGACCTGGCTGAGTCTCCTCCTACATGGGGATGACCAACAAACCACACACTTATCCGTCAGGAATTGGGAAGTGATGCTCACTGAGCATACCCAACCTGCTATCTACTGTTTTTGTGTGAGAATTTGTCCTCTGCATTTTTCTCAATAAATTATAATTTTATAAGAACTAGGGTCACCAAGTTCTCTTCCACGAAGCCTCCATGGGACTGCTATAGTAGTTTTACACATATTGTCTCACTGAATTCTCATAGTAGCATATTATTCTGAGTACATATTATTCCTCCAATTTACAAATGAGAAAACTAAGGGTATTTACCTTACAAAAATAACCAATGTGAAATTATGTAGTGGGAATTTGTTGTTCCTACCTTTAAGCTCAATTTCCCCCGTTTGTGGGATTTGCATCGGGATTTCGTTTTTCAGCAAGTTCTTGCCAATCCATAGAATAAGGCAGTGTAGACTCCACATTACCTTTGAGGGTGTCCATGTGACTCTGCGCGCCATTCTGCTGTTTTCCGGTCACAGAGAATGGTTCAGGGATGGACGCTATTAGGAGGGAATAACTTCTTCCTCACTTTGATATCTCCCTTGCATTTTAACAACATTCAAATATTGTAACTGGCCCGTTTTTCCTCACTCCAACAAGGGAGAGACAGGGAAATTTATCTGAATGTACAGTTGGGAAGAAAACACTGCTCATGTTCACCTCAACAACTCCAAGTATTCTCTGAAGAGCCAGGTCTGTGGGGACACAGGGTCTGCTTTGCTCTCCCAGGGGCGGGCTGAGCTCCTACAGGGAAAGGAAAGGCTGCAGGAAAGCCTTGGGTCCATCTACCATTGTCATAACCTGGTGGCTAGTCTGTCATATTCTTAGGTTCTGGTATTAAACTCATTTTGCTCTCACATTCACATTTCCTCTAAGTTATCTTTCACCAGCAACAAGGGTAATGTTTTGTTTCTCTGCCTTTTGGAATCAAACAGGTACACGGCCCAATGAGAGCTAACCCCAGACTGTTATAGAGGTGATAGGAGAAGGGAGGGAGGCACACTGTTCCTTCCTGGACTTGAATGGGGGGAAATCTGAGCCTGTATGTTTAGATGCTACCAGAGGAAGGCAGAGCTAAGTCAAGGATAGAAGCCAGGTCTTGTTGACATCAGATGGGTCACTGAAACCAGTTATTCCTAAAGACAACTCTATAATTTAGACTTCTAGATTAACAAGCCAATAAGTTCCTCTTTTTGCTTAAGCTATGAATTAGATTTTCGGTCATGTCCAACTGAAGGAGTCAAAACACAAGAATCAGCAAAAGGATGTTAAGTAAGAAAGCATAAAATGAGTTTGGAGAAGGAAGTTCAAGGTGGGGTGAAATTCTTGGAGAAGCTCTTTGTTTGGATCAGTTAAAGACACAATTGTTGATCACTGTTATGTAACAGTTATTGTAAGACATAAAAATGAATAAAACAAAGTATGAGTATTGTCATGCAGGGTCTCCTCTCCCGCTCCCCACATAAGAACGCAGGACATGGTGAGGCCAAACAGGAACACCCACGGAGCCATAGGTAGGGGAGTCATACCACTATATTCTTGCTGGTGGCTGGGTTGGAGACACAGGAAGCAGGAGCCACACTGTCCGCAACCCTCACTACACCGCTTGCAGGCTCAGCCACCATCTACTTGCTAGCCCCATTTTCTCCTAGCGTAGCCACAGCAGTTATATTAGTGGCCAATGGCTCACTGATTACAGCTGACGGCCAACTAGCCACAGTTGATGGCCATTGACTACCTGAGTCAGCACCTTTCTATGTGAGGCCGAGAGCCTGGAAACTGCTTTCTGGGGCTCTGTCCCCACAAGTGTCTATCCTCAAGTTATTTACTGCCATTTAGTGGGAGACGACAGACATGTAAAAGAACATTTCCATTCGAGCTGGCAGGTTGAACAGCAGAGCCATACTTACTGTGTGCTATGAGGGCACCCAAGGAGAGCGCATCGTCTGTGGGGGCTGGAGTGGAGATTTGTCAGAAGCTGACACCTGAACTGTTTCCTGAAAGGTGAATAGGATTTAGCTGTGAGAAGGTGGCAGAATAGGGGTTTTCAGATAAAGGGAAATAAAGTTGTTCAGGCAGAGAAATATTAAATAATATGTTGCTGGGAGAGAGTGTGCTGACCTAGGCTTGTTGGATTTGGATGAGGAGGAAGGATGAAGAGGAAGATGTGAGCATATGATCACCTATCTGCAGCATTTGGTAGGAGTTGGAGACACGTTGGAAAGACAGATTGTTAGCAGACCTTAGAGGACCCTAAATGCCAAGGGAAGTGATGAAACTTGACCCGATAGTAAGTAATGAAATAAAACTGAAGCAGGACTTTTAGCAGAGAATTACATGATAAAAGCAATGTTTTAGAGGAAATGACCTGGCTACAGTCTATGGCGTGGACTGGATGCTAAAATATCAGTTTCAGGTATTACTACATTAGCCTAGTTGAGAGATGAGTACAGCTGAGAGAAGGTAAAGACCTGAATTACGGTAGTGGAAATGAAATGGGAAGGGATGGAAGAAAGAAAGGTACTTTTCGCTGCAATTTTATCATGATTGGTTTAAACGTAGGTATCATGAAGAAATTTTTCGTCTCTGCTTGTATAATGGTTATATATGAATATGATTTTTTTCTATATGGTTTATAATTCTCAGAGGCAAGGATGTGGCTGGTTCTTTGCAATTCTCTTGGCACATAGTAGGTGTTTAATCAACATTATAGACTTTAACTGAATTGTCAAGTCAGGTTTTACTATTTTTTATCTTCTCCAAATATGTGCCTATGTTTAATGAACAAGGTTATATTGTTTGCTTTGTTTCAGAAGTCAATTAGAAAATGAGTTCAATGGGGTACTGGCCCATGAGAGAGAAGGATGATTCCATTATTGTTTACAAAGAACCATAAGATATTTAATCCCATTTACCTGCTAAAGTCTCCCAAAGTGAAAAATGAGAATGTTCTTTTATAAAGCACCTAAAAACTTTACGTTAAAAAGACTAAGGATAAATAGGAAACAGTCTCTGCCCTCAAGAAATGCACAGCAATAACTATTATAAAGATCATTTTCTTAAATTTAGGATTCTGACATGTCCTAAGGCCAGGGAATTTTGAGGCTTTTAAAAGAGACGTATGGTTTAATAAGTAAATAAGATGCTGCTCTCAAGCATATTTTCTTTTACCTAGTTTTTTTTTTTTTTTTTTTTTTTTTTTTATTCAGGAAGGCCTGATTAAAAGTAAATCAATGTGTTTTTTTTTAAAAACGTAAGCACTAGTGCTATGACCAGCACTGACTGAAGCCAGCCCCTTTGGCCTTGTGCTGATAAAGCTATGAGTACTCTGACCTCCCGGCATATCTCTTATAGATTAACGCACTTCTTGGAGGGATTGCCACTTCAGCTGATGTCTTGAATTTCTGCAATTGATAGAGCAGTGGTTCTCAAACTTTAATGGACAGAAGAGACAAACTTGCACTCTTTGTTTTACCAATTGCACACTGTATCCCCAGTTTCTGATGGAATAAATCTGGGGTAATCTTTCATTGATCATACACCCCAGGTGATTCTGAGGCAGAAGCTCCATAAAGCGTGTTTTGAATATCACTTGCTATCTGTTTCCTATGTCATAAATATCTGGATTTGGGTATGGCAGGAGCAGGGTAAGAGAGATCCCCAAAGAATAGATGATGTTTAATGTGGGATTTAAAAGATGAGAAGAAATTTTCCAGCAAGGAAGGGGCAAGAAGAGAACAAGGAGGAAGGAAAGTGCATGCAGAGAAATGGCAAGCAGAGATTGCAAAATATGACTACAAGGATAGGCTTGGACTACCTTATGCAGAGTTTTATGACCGTAAAGGAGCACAGTTTATCCTGTGGGCTGGTTGTTTCCAAATACAACAGCTGCACCAGAAACCTCCTGAGCTACTTATTAAAATGTAGATTCCGGGACCTCCAGGAGACCGACTAAATCAAATCCCATGGGGAGAAACCTGGGTATCTGAACTCTTAACAAGGATCCCAGGCATTTTGTAAAGCAGCCAATATGGGAACTGCTGGTAGACCAAGGGCGTGTCCAACCTGAGATTCTAGGTCCTTAAGAGGATACAGCATCTGAGAGTTGATGGCAGGAAATATCCAGCCAGAGGAGCAAAATATAGTCAAGAAGTTCCGAAGGCAGAAATAGGTCAGTCACAAAATTTCCATAGAGAAAGGGATAATTTACAAATCTGAGAATTAGGCAAATGAGTTGGACTAGAAAAAGCAGAAGAAATGGTCACGGAAGGCGGTTTGTAGAAATAAAGTGAGGCAGAAAAGCACCGTATAAGAAGTCAGGCAGAGGTGAACTTCCTGAACTCCACAGGATACTTTCCAAGGAGATGGCTTAACAGCATCCCTAACCTAGCTGATGATTTTCAACTGGGATCGAGAAGACATCCACTTCAATTAGCAGTTGAAAACACAAATCTCAGAAAAAATCAGAATTGGAGTTTGGAGATTATGGTTCAATAGAAACCTGACTTTTAAGGGAAAAATAGTTGAGAGAAGAGGCACTGACTCATTAAGAGGAAAAGAAGGTAGTGTGAGCTGTCTCTCTTCATGTAAATTACATGGGCAGTAGGATTCAACTCAGTTTCCCTCATGCTTCCTAAGTATATAGAACTGTTCTTTAAATTACCAGCAGAGAGCACCATGGTTTTGGTAAAAATAAAGGTCAAGCTGAGGATAGTAAATTTAGTAACTCATTTAAAATAAAAAGACAAAGAAAAACTGTGTTAAGGAAAATCTAAACCAAATACTAGATCCATATTTGAAGGCTTTTTTATTGTCCAAATAAATATTACTCAGAATTTTTTGTTCTACATTAGTTTTAACTTATGACCAATAAATTGCATAACCCAGCCAAAAATGAAATGGATCATCAAACCCCCAAACATAAAAACTCTGAATTTTGAATATGGTTGTCAGTTATGTTTATTTGCTATAAAGCTAGCCATTTTCATTGTGTATTATAACTTTTGTGGGCTTTAGGCACTTCTAATTTTTTTTTCCAAGTCAAGTTCTTGTCCTTTCAGTCTTAGTGTGGAGGGCACAGCTCAGCTCCAGGTCCAGTTGCAGGGGGCACAGCCCACCATCCTT
This sequence comes from Rhinolophus hipposideros, assembly GCF_964194185.1. Classification (NCBI taxonomy): domain Eukaryota; kingdom Metazoa; phylum Chordata; class Mammalia; order Chiroptera; family Rhinolophidae; genus Rhinolophus; species Rhinolophus hipposideros. Next base: position 37,503,492 of record NC_138047.1, read on the forward strand.
TGGGGGAGTCAAACCGGCAACCTTGTGGTTGAGAGAACGTGCTCCAACGAACTGAGCCATCTGGGAGCGCAGCGGGAGCTCAGCTCAAGGTGCCCAGTTCAATCTTAGTTGCAGGGGGCGGAGCCCACCATCCCTTGCGGGACTCGAGGAATTGAACTGGCAACCTTGTGGTTAAGAGCCCACTGGCCTATGTGGGAATCGAACCAGCAGCCTTTGGAGTTAGGAGCACGGAGCTTCAACCGCCTGAGCCACCCGGCCCGGCTTTAGGCACTTTTACTTTCACGGGACCTTTCCGCCATTTATACACCTTATCTATATATATTTTATATACTATGTATATTTATATACTATATATGCTGTATATATTGTGTATATTATATATTTATATAATATATAATATATTGTATATATTATATATGTATATATTTTGTATATTATGAGTGTTTTGGTATAAAGACAAATATACTCCAGGCTTGGATTAATTATTAAATACTATTACTATATTTAGTTTTTCCTTTTAACTTAAGGTTAAAATATTTTTGTGGTCCTCTAAATGTATCATGGGAGCATGCACTGTACCTATTATGATTAATAGATAAGTCCACCCTGGCTCCTTCAAGTTATCCTAAGAAATGAAAAATAAATAGAAGGTAAAATGAGAGAGAGAATGAAGATGAGGAAGAATATAGCCCCCATGTTGTCCGTGGCAAAAGTAAAATTCCTTGGACCCTGCATGCATTATCTAAAAATTATATTCAAATATGGCAAGACACATGTTTAAAATTACTTACCATGAGGGAAAAATACAGAAAACAAAATTTCTTACCTGAATTATTGGTCAGTAGATAAGGGGCAATAGCAGTAAGTCAATTCATCTCTGAAAAAGCGGAATTAAAGGTGCACATAAGACATGATCAAGTATAGTTGTAATACAAAGTAGAACTACTTCATGAAAAAGAATATTTTCATTCTGAGTTCTAAGTTTCTATTTTGTTGGGAGAGGAAGGATGGAAGCAGAAGAGAGCTGCTATTTTCTCAGGATGTAATTCTGAAAATATTTGAGTCTGCAGTTTTAAGTGAGAGCACACATAGTACAATAATAACAACTTTAAATATAATCTAAAATCTAGGAGTCAGAGAGCCGGAGAGTTGAAGGGGCTATAACAGGGATGATTGGGGAAGCAAGGAGAGCCATTCCAGGGCATTCTGAGAGACAATAAAGCAGAGTGAAAAGGTGCTGAGTGGGAGACAGGGATCACAGTCAGGGACCAAGGGTCAGGAGCACGGGCCGCTCTCCTAGTGGAGTGCCTTGGAACACCATCCTCGCTATGGAAACTGCTTTAGTTGGACCTGTCTCTTATGATTGTTTGCTAGACTTCGGCTACAAGTATTTGAAGGAGAGTATTTTAGTTTTCAATTTGTCCTTAATGTTTTTCATATTAAAAAATAATTCATCATTCATTACAGCATTATTTACAATAACCAATATATGGAAGCAACCCAAGTGCCCAGCAATAGACGATTGGATAAAGCTGATGTGGTACATATACGCAATGGAATATTACCTGGTCATAAAAAAGAATGAAATCTTACCATTTGTGACAACATGGATGGACCTGGAGGGTAAGTGAGATAAGTCAGACTGAGAATGACAAATACCATATGATCTCACTTATATGTGGAATCTAAAGAACGAAAAAAAATGAATGAACAAAAAAGAAACAGACTCATTGATACAGAGAACAAACTGATGGTTTCCAGAGGGGAAGGGTCATTGGGGAGCTCAGTGAAAATGGTGGAGGAATTAAGAAATACAAATTGGTAGTTATAAAATAGTCACAGTATGTAAAAGTATAACATAGAGAATATAGTCAATAATGTTGCAACAATGATGTATAGTACCAGGTGGATACTGGCTTAATCAGGAGATCACTGCATAAATTATATAAATGTCTAACCGTATGCTGGACACCTGAAACTAATATAAATAATATTGAATCTCAACTGTAACTGAAAAAAAATGTTTTTTTTTTAATAATTCATCAAAAACTTTCTATAATGTCAAACAAAAATTCCTTCATTCAAATTGGAATGACATGATTTGCTTTTTTAAAAACTTGAAGTTTCTTTCAATATTCACATTTCATAAAGATTAAGGGGAAAATATTCATTTATATAATTAATTATTACCATCCTATTTCAAATATTTAGAGCTACCAAAAAAGAAAAATATTCAAAATGAAAATAGTGGATTTCTGGATTTCTCGTTGCAGTAACAAGTTAAAGTTAAACTGGGATTTATTCAAATTCTAAAACAAATACTTAATTATTTATACTCAATTTACAAGACTTTTAGCACAGAAGTACCTGTGTAGGTGAAGACTACCCAGAACCTACTACATTAATGATGCAGAGAAAAAAAACTGAAGGGGGACAGCCCTGTATTCAGGATTAGTTCTCAGGATACTTGAGCCCATTGTGAGGTCTCAGAGAGAGTAGCCCGCTGTACCCTCTATTTTCCTCAGAGAGCTTGTATGCCCTGCTTTACCCCATGAAAGGTGAAGGAGGAGGGAAATCATCGGCTGTCTACCAGCTCCTGCTCTTTGGAGGCTGAGGAACAATGCCATCGAATGATTTAGGTGGCAGTCTTCCAGTTGCAATCCACAAGTCTGATAATCAGATTTGGGGAGGTTGGAGTGGGTGCAGGATTCTCAGTCAGTGCTTTGCACATGGAGAACAAGCAATACAGATTGTTGATGCGCCTCCATTCCCGACCTTTAGCAGCTTTACTCTCATTGAGTCAGCCTAATACAGGTCATATAGCATTTAACATTCATCTTCTATTCTATCTATTAAGCTTGCACTACATCCAACATGGATCTGGTCTCTGGTTACTTATTAGTTGTGTATCCTTTGACATCCTTTGACAGGTGGCTTAGTTTCTCTAAGCCTTAGTTGGTTTAAAAAAAATATTTTTTAATTGGGGAATATTGGGGGAAAGTGTGTTTCTCCAGGGCCCATCAGTTCTAAGCCCATCAGCTCCAAGTCGTTGTCCTTCAATCTGGTTGTGGACAGCACAGCTCAGCTCCAAGTCCAGTTGCCATTTTCAATCTTTAGTTGCAGGGGCTCAGCCCACCATCCCATGTGGGAATTGAACCATCAACCTTGTTGTTAAGAGCTTGTACTCTAATCAACTGAGCCATCCGGCCTCCCCTAAGTCTTTTTAATATCCATAAAATGGAGATAATAATAATACATCAGAAATATGTAATTAAAGATTAAATGAGATAATTCATACAAAAGCTCTTAGCTCATAGCACCTGGCACAGAATGAGTTCGAAGTTAGATATTAGCTACATTATTTATTATTTCAGGAGAAAGCACTTCAGAACACATCTGTTAAGAATGGTTGAGGCCCTGTATTTATATAGACAGAGCTGGGCAGAGCAGTGTCCCCCAATGGCTCTGCTAAGAGCAACTTGAAGGTTACACTTTTGTTTTTGAATTGTAGCTGCTCAGTGGTTGTGAACAAGAAATAAAGGTCCACCAACAGCCAATTCCAGTGGAATCTGGCTAGTGATTTGACATCTGGGAATTAGCTCTTCTTGTAGGTAGAATTAAACAAATCTTCCTCCCTGCAACCTGACATACCTACCTTTATTCTAATTCCCTTTTCTACCTAATCTTCACTTCCCATAAATGTATAAGGTAATTGCCTCACATAAGCCCATGTGGCACTTTTTAGCTGTCATCCTAAATTGCAAGGATGCATAGGAATCTGTGAATGCTGAATATTATTTCTAGTCCATTATAGGATTTAGTAATGATAATGCAGACATGCTCTGTATTGAGAAAAAAAGTAAACTCTTGATTTAAAAATTCAGCCCTTTTTTCCTTTCACAGTCCATTTCTTATTCCACAGTTCATTACTAAGCTATTATTTATAAAGCATTCTTAGTGAATATTTATTTGATTCAAAATCATTGTGAAGGATAAAGTTGTCTTCCATAATTTCAGTTCTACACATTTTCCATTGTACACAATTTGTTTTAAACAAAATGGAAAGAGTACAGATATTTCTTTGGGTATATACCCAGAGGTGGGATTGCTGGATCATATGGTAGTTATATTTTAATTTTTTGAAAAACCTCCATACTATTTTTCATAATGGCTATACAAACTTACACTCCCACCACCAGTGTACAATGTTTCTCTTTATCCACACCCTTGCTAATACTTATCTACTTGATAGTAACCCTCCTAACTGGTGTGAGGAGAGAGTTCATTGTGGTTTTGATTTGCATTTCCCTGATGATTAGTGATATTCAGCATCTTTCAATGTACGTGTTGGCCATTTGTATGTCTTTGTTGGAAAAATGTCTATTCAGGTCCTTTGCCCATTTTTTAATCAGGTTATTTGTGGTTTTGATCTTTCTAATCTTGAAGTAGCTAAAGATTCCTTAAATAGAACTCAAAAAAGGGCAAATTATAATTTGAAAAATTTTGAAAAATTGGATCATCATAAAATTAATACATTTTCTCCATTAAAAGATATTAGTAAGAGAGTAAAAATACAATCCATGGAGTGAGAGAAGATATTCACAATGCATGTATCTGACAAGGACTAGTATCTCAAATATATAAAGAACTACAAATCAATAAGGAAGAAAATCAGACAACCCAATGATAAAATGAACAAAAGACATGAATAGATATTTTACAAAAGAGAATATCAAAATGGCCAACAAATTTATAAAAGTGTGCTGAGCTTCATTCGTTGTCAGGGAAATGCACCACAATGAGATGCTACTACAGACTTATCAGAATGGCTGAAATGATGGCATAGGTGTGACTCAGCTGGAACTTTCATGTACTGCAGGTGAGAGTATAAATTGGTATAGCTTTGGACACCATTTAGCAGTATCTACCAAAACTTAACACTCATCTTCTGTGACCCAGCAGTTCCACTCGTAGGTATAAACCCAACAGAAATATAAACATAGGCTTACCAAAACATAGTGTACCAACTAAAACATTAGTCACACCTTTAGAGCACTCAGGCTAGTTTTGTCACCATGTTTTTATATGGGATATGGGAAAGCTGGTGATGATTTAAGGAATGAATCATAAATTCATTCTTGAAAACCTGCCAATGCTTTGTACCTTAGTTTCTACCTTCCCTTTCAGGGTGTAGGCCCTAATAACTACTAAAAATCTACAATTGCTTTTTATCTGCTTTAGTTCTAGCATTTTATATTCCTTTCCCACACTCCACCTGCTTGACAGTAGTTGTTACATCTTTAATTTCCTGGATGCAAGTCGCAGTACTGGGCTGGACTGTTTGTTTTCTGTGGTGATGCCTTCTGAATACCATGATCTGATTGTAGGGTAGGCTTTCCCACAGCATTACCTAAATGCTCATCCATTCAATGTCTTCCCCATCCCTATTTCCATGTCCTGGCCCTTCCTGATCTTCCAGGTCCTGCCTTCTCATTAGAAACATCCAAAAATAGAATTTCCACAAACTGAACATGCCTGTAAAATGAGAGCCCAGATAAAGATACAGAACATGACCAACATGCCGCATGGAGCAGTTCACTCAAAGTCCAGATGAGAATCTGTTAAAATCACTTACTCATTCTATCAATACTTATAGTACATCTATGCCAAACTTCCAGGTGCTACCCTGCAAATTCATGAGACCAAATTTTTAGTCCTGGCTCTGTCACTTTCTAGCTATTTGAGCTTGAATGCATTATTTAACATGTCTAAGCCTCAATTTCTTTATATGTAAAAATGTATTAAAACATTTCTAAGGTTTCATAATTATCTAAGGGTAAGCCTGATTGGGAAAATATGGGTTAAGAGGGGAAACACATAGATTTCCAGATTTTTCTTTCATACATGCCACAAAAATGAGCGAAAGAGAGGAGAATTAAAAGAAGATAAAGTACAAGAAGAAAAAAAGAATGGATGCTAACAAATGAGAAATATTTCAGCAAATGTAGTGGAAAGGACGATGGAGCAGGAATCACTAGTTAGCAGTGGAAACCTAAGTGTCTGCAGAGAGGTATACCAGTAAGTACCGGTAAACTAGCCAGGTGGTTCTCTGGAGGCTCAGGTTTGGGATCTGAGAGTTCCATGGAGTCGCAGTTTTCTCAAATGGTGAACCGCTTTTCTCCTACTATTTAGTTATGGGATTTGGGAAGGATTTTTAAAAATCAGTTATCCCATCTCTCTTTCTACAGTTCCAGGCGTCCTCTTCTCTAACAGCGGTGGTCTAAAAGTGATCCAATTGAGGCAAAGGTTAGGACTTTTAGTGTTAGGGAAGCTAAATGCTCTCTACCAGGAAGTGACCCAGTGGCCTCTAGCAGTCATGAGAAAAATCAGCCTGACGATAAACCTAACACAGGGAGAATGGCAAGCCTGGAGAATCTCAGAGAAAGGTACAGAGCCTTGAGGAATCCATTCTTGAAGACAGTGTGTGAACAAATAGATCTTTTCTTTTTTTCAGCCAGTTTAAATTTAATTTTCTGTTACTTGCAACAAAAGTATTTAACATCTTTCTGCCCTGGGTTTTGTTTTGTTTTAACTTTTCTGTATCAATTCACACTATCAATCACTTTTTAGAATTTTGTCCTCCTGGGTTTTGTCAGACTGAAAATAAAAGGCCAAAGTGAGAGGCAACAAGTGTTTATTTGAGATGAAAGAATAGCTACAGGGGAAGCACTGATTGAGGCAGAAACTCAAATACTATTCCAGTTATGGGACAAAGGCAAGGAATTCCTATTGGTGCTAATAAGCCAAGGAAGACATTTCTATAGTGCAAACAAGGTATTCTTTAGCTATACCTGGTGGTGCTAATTCTAAAGAATGTTCATAATCATTAGTCCCTGTGGTCAGAAGGTCTGTTTTCCGGATAGCTTTGCAGACATATGTTTGGAATACAATGTTAGTTTGGCGCAGTACAAAGATTATTTTGCCCAGTCAAACAGTCCAAAGGTTTGCGGAGTAAGATATCCAAGGCTGCCCAAACTCTATTTTAAAATGTTTGCACTTATGTCAACTTTTCACAGCTTCAACCCTTCACTCATTTTTTGCTCTTTAAAACCATCCAGCATTTCCATGGCAACAAATATGGAAAGACGTGAATGGCACAGCACATTGCTCTTGATTCTATTCCATGAGGGTCATCTATCTTTTTTAAAGTAGGCTTATGTGACCCAGGTTTGGGCTGTATCCTCTCTCTAACCTTGCATACCATCGAACACTGCGTCTGCTAGTTACCTACTGACTCCCGACGGAGAATTCTGGTACCTTGGGTAAGAACGGTTTACCTTGGAGCCCAGCCCAGGTACCTGCAACTTGTCTAGACTGATGCCAAAGGACATACCTGTGAAGAGAGGGAATCAGATATCTGTGCCAATACTTTCTACTGTTCTGTTTCTGTCTTTTTGATAACTATAACTTCATTTCAATTCTTTTCAATAGCTCAACTGGCTGTGTCAACTCCCTAAATATTAGCATTTCTCCCAGTTCAAATGCCAAATAATTATCTCAACTTTTATAGTTGAATAAGACTAAATCCACAGAAATTGAGTGATCTGTCCAAAACCATAGTGACAAAATCAAGTTTGGAATTCAGCTTTCTAAGGCCCAGGAGAGTGTTTGGTTTAGTTTCTACTGCAGATGTAATAGTCCTATAATAGCCTTCACAGGACAAACTCCATGGAGTACTTTATACTTAATTCTGGAGGTGACATTTTGAGCAGAATATTGACACATAAGTCATTCTAAGAGGAAAGGATCCAAAAAGCGGTATAAGGTGAGGAAAGTAAAGGGACTAAGATTGTTTTCTCTTGGGAAAAAAATTCTTAGGAGAAAGCAGATAGCTGTCTCAAATATCTAAACATATGGGCCGTATAAAGGAAATCAGATATTCCATGCTCCTCATGAGGAAGATTAGGAATAATGAGCAAAAGATACAGTTAAGTCAATATGGGTTAAATGTATAAGAGAAAATTCCAATAACTAGAATTGTTTCCAAACGTTGTTATCTTGTGAGGTGGTAAGCTCCCATCAGAAAAAAATTTAAGCAAAAGTTAGATGCCAATCTGTCAAGGATGTTGGGAGACACACACTGTTGATCTGAATCAATCATTGCTTTTTAAGATTCCAGATCCTTTTTAAATTCTAGAATGTATCTCAAGTGAAGTGCAATCAGAAAAATTTTAATTGGTGCTTCGCATATACTTCAGTGTGCATAAGAATCACCTGGAACACTAGTTAAAACATATATTCAGTGCCCCACCCCCCAGAGTTTCTGATTCAGTATGTCTGAAGTGGGTCCCAAGAATGTGCTTTGCTAATAAACTCCCACATGCTGCTGTTTCTGTCAGTCCAGAGACCATGTTTTGAATAGCTCTGAGAAACAAAATTACTTATTAGATATTTGGAGGAGATTAAAGAAAATTAGAAGGCTTTGGCAAACAAAAAGGGAAATAAAAAGTAATATGTGCTTGGAATTTATGTAGGAAATAAAACATTGTAACGACTACTTTAAAGGAAAAAATCCTTCCAAAACATAGGCCACATGTACCCAACAATATAAAAACATTTGGAGAGGAAATTAATAGGTACCTATGGCTGTGGGTGTTCCTTTCTAACCATACCAAACAGTCCATCAAAGTCTTTCTTTTAAACATTTGGTTAACTAATTCCAATGAGATGATACCATTTAACAACCTCCTCCTATTTGGAAGTCAAGAACTCACTCAGGCCCAGCCATCTCTTCCACTCTAACATCTTCTTTAGCAACTCCACCTAGACCGGTAATAAAACCGGGTGGGTGAGCTTGTCAGTTAAAAGTAAAGGACAAGTAATACAATTCAGTTTGTAAATGCCTTTACACTTGAAATGGAGACCTGAGGTAATCAACTTAAAAATACAAGCTTTCCAGTGGCAAATTTAAAGGAAATCCTTATCCATGCTTTTTTATTTTTTTTTGTTTTGACAACCATTTATTATAAAATACTTGAATTACTTGGATTTTATTGTGAATGAGTGAAATTATTTTTTTTTGCATGTTTACCTTTATTTTTTTCAATTTTGATTCTTTTTTATTAGTTTCAGGTGTACAAAACAATGTAATAGTTAGACATTTATCATTTATATCCATCACACAGTGATAACCCTCTTCTCTCATTCTTTAAAGTTCATCTCGCATTACAATCCCTCAATAAGTCTTTTCAGATCCCATCAACAGACTGTGAATTCCAAATCTTTATCTCATGTTCAAATCTCTTAAGATACTCCATACATACTATATTCTGACTTGCAAATGTTATTTGTTGTGTTAGTGTAGGCTCAAACACAAGCAGGTGAAACAGAGGGTGTGTAATATACAGAATTATTACATTCTGATAAATGCGTGTGTAGGAACAAATATAAGGAAACTGCATAGTACCCTAAGCCTGAGGGAGAGTAGCCAAGAGAGAATGAAATTGGAAGAGGGTCCCCTCCCCAAGGCTAGGGTTCAGACCTCAAGAGAAGGTACAGTTCAGTCCAGTGAAAAACAAAATAGTTCACTGGTTTGTTCTTGTGAGAGCTGATGAGGGGTCAATGAGAAAGCAGGGGGCATCCCTCCAGAGTGTGGGCCAAGGATAGCTGATGAGCATCCAGAGGTCTGGGTGTGCGTAGGGGATGGGGGTCCTGGGAGCAGGCAGGTCACAGAGGTTGGAAGAGGGAATAATGGCTCTTGAAAACCCTCCAGGCTCCTGGAAGTCCACACATGGACCTGCACAGGGAATTAGGGCACTGATGTGGGTAGCAAGCTTTCGGGATACCAGTGTCTATGTGGAGGAAGAAAGCTTATTCCTCCACATGGGAAGCTTATTTCCCAGTTAGGCTAAGACTGCAAGGTTACCTAGTGACCACACATTCCAAGTGTGTGACTGAAGCAGAGCTCTACCAAATGTCCTCACACCCACTCCACCAGCTGAAAACAGCAGGAGACAGACTTCCAACAGCCTCTACTGAGAAAGCTTGGCATCAGGCTCATTGTAAAGGGGAGGTGCTTAGAAGAATTCTGTCCATTATCAAAGAGCATGTGTGAAGACCAAATTTGGAGCTGAGAGGCAATAAGTTGATAATTGACATATTTGATAAGTTGATAATTGACATATTCCTAGATTGTTGGTCCTTTTAAGATTAAGGGCTAGGTTTCATCTTTGTAGTCTCTGTGGTGTCTAGTTTTTATAACAAACTATGCACCAGTAAATATTGAGAATTCCCAGGTGTCTTTGAAGAAATTGACAAGCCAATACTAAAATTCATATGGAGACACGAAGGACCCAGAAGCCAAAACACTTGAAAAATGAAACATTGGAGGACTCACACTTCCTGATTTCAAAACGTACTACAAAGCTATAGTAATAAAGACAATGTAGTACTATCATAAGAATAGAAATATAGAACAATGGAAAAGAATTGAGAGTCTAGAAATAAACTATTAAATTTATGGTCAATTGATTTTTGATAGGAATACCAAGACCAGCCAATGGAGAAAGAATATCTTTTCAATAAATGATATTGGCGCGACTGAATATTTACATGCAAAAGAATGAACTTGAACTCCTACATTATATACAAAAATTCACTCTAAATAAATCATAGATCTAAATGTAAGAACTAAAACTATAAATCTCTTAGAAGAAAAAATAGGGGTAACTCTTCATAGCTTTGGATTAGGCAATGGTTCCTTAGATATGACAACAAAAGCACAAGTGACAAAATAAAAATGGATAGATTGTTTTTCATAAAAATCTAAAGCCTTTGTGCTTCAAAGAACATCATCAAGAAAGTAAAAGACAGCCCACAAAATGGGAGAAAATATTTGCAAATCATATATATGATAAGGGATTTGTATCTAGATTATATAAAGAACTTTTACAAATCGTCCTCCTCATCAACAACAAAATAGCCCAATATTAAAACAAGGCAAAGGACTTGAATAAACATTTGTCTAACGAAGATATACAAATGGCCAATAGCATATGAAAAGAGATTGAATATTAGTCATTAGGGAAATGCATATCAAAACAACAATGATCTACTTACCTCATACCTACTAGGATGACGATAATCAAAAAGACACCAATATGTGTTGGGGAAGATGTGGAGAAATTAAAACACTCATGCATTGCTGATGGGATGTAAAATGGTACAGTCACTTTGGAAAACAGTCTGATAGTTTCTCAAAATGTTAAACATAGAGTTATCATAGGACTACATATCAATTCAATTCCTACAACAAGAAAACATATCCATACAAAAACTTGTACACAAATGTTTATAGCAGCACTATTCACAATAGCCAAAAAGAAGAAACAACTCTATGTCCATTAACAAAGGTCCATTAAAATGGCTAAACAAAATATGCTCTATCCATATAATGGAATACTTATGCTGCCATTAAAAGGACTGATGTAGTGATCCATGCTAAAACATGGATGAACCTTGAAAACATTATTCTAAATGAAAGAAGCTACAAACAAAAGGTTACATATGATTTCATTTATATCATATGTTCAGAATAGGAAAATCCATAGTGACAGAGAGTAGTTTAGTGGTTGTCAGGGGCTGGGGGGAGGGTGAATGTGGAATGCTAATGGGCATGGGGTTTTGGTGGGGAGAGATGAAAATATTCTAAAATTATATGGTAGCGATGTATGCACAATATGGTGCACATACTAAAAACTGTTGAACCGTACACTTTAGAGTGAATTTTATGGTATGCAAATTTTATTTCTGTAAAGCTGCTATTTATTTTGACAACTAAGATTTCAATATTTTCTTTCATTTTTCTCTTTCCTAAGTCCAGAGAGATACATCCAAAGAACACATATTGCAAAAAAGAAAATTTCTCTTTCTTTTTTTGGGATAATTAAAATATGTGGAAAATTGGAATGTAATAATCAGTGACTTCAAGTTTCATACATTCTTACAAAAATGTCTAATTACAATTATTGGTTGCATTAGTTATGAAAATAAGTGACATAGTGGAGAGGTTATGAGGTTAAGTAATCAATGAAAGACAAGACTTGACCAAACTATCTAGTCAATCTTGGGGCTTCCGGTTCCGCAACTGTGAAGCAGGAAAGCTGGGATAGACGACCTTCAGCATCCACATGCTTCCATCGTTTGCCCTAGACAATTAGCTTCAGAATCAGCATTTCAGACACCTTTAATATTTATAAATTAAACAGTAATAAGAATTATTTTCTGACAAAAATACTTACTAAATGTGGGTAGAATTATATATTATGCTTTCCTTTTTATCCTAATAGAACCTGTGTCTCTTTATCACCAGGCTAAAATATATCATTCTAACCATCTGTGTGTGTTTGTGTGTGTGTATAATTATTATATTTGAATTTTTATGTATTCTTTGAAGGAGTCTTTATCCATTTAACAGCTTAGGTCTTATTCTATACATATTTGTGCATACATTGATTATATAGATATCATTTATTTTCTGTGCAAAGTTAAAATACAGGCCGCTAAAAAAAAAAGCCTGAACTATTTCTGCCAGCCCTCTCCTGTGACTCTGTTCCCAAGTTAGGCAGTTATTTAACACTGAACAATGGTACTGTTTTCCTAAGGGTTATCATTTTAAAAACTTATGGCACTTAAAACAACAACAAAAACAACAAAAGAATAAAGCAAACCTTCTTCGACTGGTCAGTGTGCTCCACTGAAACACAACAGGTATTCTTATATTTAGCTATATTTGGATTTAAGTATATGTTTAGACTGTCCTAGGGAACTGAGTGCTTTGCCCTCTGAAAGCGTGTGCTCTTCTGTTAGTCATCTTAAGAAACCAATTGTTCTCTTCCTACTTCAAAGAAGATTATGAGGCTAAAAAAAAACAACCCACAAAACTTATTTCATCAAGAGCAGGAAGGGAGAAATACTAGTAAGAAAAAACTAGAGCAAATCAATTTCCTCAAGATTGTTCATCTACCCACAAGGGATCCTGGCCTGTTCCCGAAGGCCTCCTTGGTGACTGCAGTCACAATTATCCTGGCCTTTCCTCTTTGTCACCACAGAATGTTACATGACACGCTATTTAATGCTTATTTTATTCTGGTTGTGCATTATCTTAGTTAAATGTCAATCTCTCCCATCAGAATCATATATTTTTTTTAAGTATTGTGTCAGAATACCATGAAGTCACATCAAATAGAAACCTGGTCATTTCCCAATTTAAAGCTCTCCAATTTTTTTTAAAATGGTGATGTCTAATCGATATTTATATTCCCTGAATAGCTCCTTGTACAATGATTTTATAAAGTGGGTTCTTAATATAGTTCATTGAATTAAATTTACTTATGAGGTCATTCAGTTAAAATATATGAAATGGCCATTTCCTCAGGTCAAAAATTGGTAAGAATTCTATTACCCTAGCCCAAATGAATTTCAGGAACCTACTATTTAGTGTTACCTTCTTCCTTCTTTGTAAATGGGCTCTCCTATCAGGCATCTCACATTCAAGTGATTTTGTCAGTATTTCATATGGCTCAATATAGAAGTTATTAATTATAAAAGGACTATTTGAAATTAACTTCTTCTTGTCTCTTATGAATTTAGTATTTAAAAAGTGTAACAAGGTATCAACAGCCAGTAACTTGTGAGTGGAATCAAAGGTGAGGCAGTGGTTCTTAGTCTTTTGGGGTGTTATAGAACCTTTGAGAATCTGACAGAAAATATGGACACACTTCCCAGAAAAACATGTGTGTACACACACACACACACACACACACACACACACAGACACACAACACACACACACCATTTTGTATTTAATCGCACCAAGTTAATAGATTTCCATTCGCACCAAGCCATCAATTAATAACTCTTCTTCTGGAGGCCTACACTCAGAAGATGAAGAAAGTGTTGTCCAGTAATTCTAACCATTTCCCAATTTTTGAACAAGAAAAAAGTTGTCTACTTTGAGATCTATCCCCTCCACAAATTGCCAGATGGTTGCTACTGTCAACTGAAGTTTGTCATTGCCAATTGAATGCCAATAGGATCCCCAGTTTGGGGTGCGGTGGAGTGGAGAGACTTTATTCGGGAAAAACAGCTCAATTGTGAAATATCACAGCCGTGAGGTGGCCTGGGAGTGGCAGTTGGGATGGTCAAGGAGGCCTTACTATTACATCTCCAGTGTTGCAGCCCAGCTGATGTTGCAGTCTTTGATGGAAACTGAAAATGCGCTCCACTGAGACACAGGTTGAAACTGGCTTATAGAGAGAAGAGTTCCCACCTCTGGTTCCTGATTGGTCTGTCCTCATGCATAGGAAGACTCTAAATCTTCACAGTTTGATTGGTCCCAAAAGCATTGTCCTTATTGGTAGGAATGGAGCACTCTGATTGGTCAGTAAAGGTGCAGATGTATAGCTGCATACCTTTGTTTGGATAGGGGAAGTCTCAGTCCTACCGTGTTTCCCCGAAAATAAGACCTAGCCAGATAATCAGCTCTAATGAGTCTTTTGGAGCATAAATTAATATAAGACCTGGTCTTATTTTACTATAATTATAGTAAAATTTACTTACATTATAGTAAAATAAGACTATATAGGATATAGTAATATAATATAATACAATACAACATAATTAATATAATTAATATAATATAATATAATATAAGTTTAATATGATATAATATAATAATACTGGGTCTTATATTAATTTTTGCTGCAAAAGATGCATTAGAGCTGATTGTCCAGAGAGGTCTTATTTTTGGGGGAAACAGGGTATTGGTCAAATTTTGATCCTAGGAGCTTTCTTATAGGGGTCACTCAGATGGCAGGAGCACAGTGTAGAAGATTTGGCAGTCCAATCTGTAGCTTTTCACTGAAATGCAGCATGCATGAGGAACTTCTGTAAACAATGATTGCTAGACTCTGGTTATGCATTTGAGCCCAGTTAACCATGAGGAGTCCTTTTTGGCAGGCATACTCTTCTTAGGGTCAACACTACTTTCTGCCTGTTTAAAAACAAACTGGAAGAGCATATAATATATTGTCCAAACTGAGACACTTTTGAGGGTGAAAGCGGCATTAATCCTAGCCACTAGACCATCAGGGGATTAACAGTTACAGCAAGACAACAGAAACATGATCTATTAAAAAGAAAATGTCTAGTATCCCTCTGACACCATACATATTTATTACAATATTATTGATTATATTCTTTATGCTATACTTTTAAAATCACAGTGTATTTGTAAAAGGCACATAAACTTAATTGTTTAAAAGTCACTAATAGCTTACAATCAAGCTTACAATCTATCATATAATCAGTCTATAATGTTGAAGTGTAAATTGTTAACACATACTCTTATTGATAACCCTATAAGTCACATTTTTAGAGTATATACTATGTGCCAAACACGACGCTAACTAAGCACATCATGTATGTTTTTAAGTGATGATCACAATGAGCGCGGTAACTTTGTCCCACTCTACAGACAAGGAAAAAGAACTTAAACATTTGGCTGAAGTTACGCTGCTAGTGATTGAGAGAATCATGGTTAAAACGCAGTCTGACTGAACAGCCTAAGCTCTTTACTGCTGAACTAAACTAATGAATTTACCAAGTAACATTCCTGCTTTGAACTTAGCTGTCATTCTACTTGTAGCCTTGATATAAAAAATACCAATTTCCTAGATGTCCTGACAAATATCTCTTGCATAATCACTTAGTTGCTTATTATCACATTAAGTGATAATAGTCACTCTCTTGGTTTAGATGGGGAAAAATTAGTATATATTAAAAATATCAAGTCTGTTGAGACCAATTATATAAAGAATAATTCATAATCAACTATGTCCTTGAATATGAAATAACTGCAGTTTTGAAGGATAAGGATCCACCTTAAAGAATTTTTAAAATGACAACCCAAAAACTACACTGTGTTTTTTGCATGTAGTACTTAAAACTAACTTCTATCAAGTTTAAAAAATATATTAAAATATAATTTAAATATATATGTAATACATGTATGTGTAAAATTGTCAGTTTCTTTCAGCATTGAGAAAATACATTAGCACAACATACTACTAGTACTTTAAAACATACACAACATACTACCACTACCAGTGTAAAAGACACTGCCTTATGTTATCTAAATATTACTTAGAAAAACTCATAGGCCATTATGGATTTTTTTAAAATTAAAGTTTATTGCGGTGACAACGGTTAGTAAAGTTACATAGGTTTCAAGTGTACTGTATTAAATCATCTATACATCACATTGTGTGCTCATCACCCAGAGTCAGTGCTCCTTCCATCACCATATATTTCATTATGGATTTTTAAACCAACTAATGATAGGTTTAAATGTGTGAACCTTGAAACCCAGTATCATAAGTTAACATGCACTGTTACAATGCAGATTTTCCTGGAAATATATGGAAAAGTCAAGCAAAATTTGGTAATGGACATTTCATTAAA
Source organism: Rhinolophus hipposideros (assembly GCF_964194185.1). Lineage (NCBI taxonomy): Eukaryota > Metazoa > Chordata > Mammalia > Chiroptera > Rhinolophidae > Rhinolophus > Rhinolophus hipposideros. Next base: position 37,520,013 of record NC_138047.1, read on the forward strand.
TAACCAAAGTGAACCACTTCAGTAACACTTCAATAAAAATTGCTGAGGACTGTGCGATTTTATATGCTCAGGACTAGACAGCAACCAAATAGCAAATGTAAACAATCATAGGGTATTTACCTGTACTTGCCTTCCTGTCCTTACGTGAATGGATCAATTTAGGTCTGGGACAGGCAGAGTGAAGAATAGAAATCTTTGAAGACCCTAGAGATGTTCCATTGACTTATTTGGACATTTTCTCAACTCTAAAACATGTCTCCTTACTTGTGCAAATGCTTTGTATTCTGTATTAGATTTTAAGCACTCAACAACACGGATATCTCAAGTGAATATGTGTTGCTAGCCAGCAAAACAAAAACAATAGGAACATCAGAAGATGTAAATGCTAAATTAGTCTATATTCTTGGTGATCTAAAAGGCATAAATTTTAGGAAGCATTTCAGGAAAAACTTAAAAGTTTGTGTCTTTCATCTAGAATGTAACTGAAGTTCACATAAATCTTTACACTTACATAAATTATACCCAATTTATTTACAATTAGGATGAGAGTAGTATAAACTTCCATCGGGAGAACATTAGACTTGTCCCAAATTACATAATTAAAACAAAAATAATAAACATTTGCACAAAGTGTATCGAATAGAAAACCAAAGCTGGAGATTAATTGTCTTGTAAAATACATCAAAAAATAGGTCCAAAACCCAGCACAATATTTAAACACAGGCCAGAAATACTATTAAATCAAAAGTAAAACTTGAAGATTGTGTTAGCTTTATTATCCAGAAACTGAAAACCAGCGATGTATAAGAAAAACAAGGGAGGTTTCTTCAAAGCCCCGCACACAGTGGTCTTCCTGCTCTCACGTCTGCCCATGGAGACCAGCTTCCTTCTCCAGCATGAGGAACATATGATGCAAATAGAAAATGTGGAGTCAGCCAAATTCCCACCCACATCAGTTCGTCTCCTTAGAATGCCCTGACAGTGCACAGAGACCAATAGCCTCAATGTGATGGCAACATGGAAACCAGGGCCCGCTTCTCTTGTAAATGGAAATCTTCAGGTACATCGCAGAGATTTAACCAACCCACAGAGCAGATGAAGGAAATATCAAACGTTTTAAAAAGCAAAAGTTGAAAAGGTATATTTTATTGGAAAGAGAGACTTGAGGCACGAAGGAATGGAATTTTCCTAATTATGTATGGAGAAAGAAGCAAAATATATAAAAAGTAGTCACACAAAGAAAACTAATAGAAGAAATTAAATCCATTTCATAGGAGTTAGAAAAAAATAAATTGCCTGATGTAAACAAAAATTAAAACCTTGTCTCTCTAGGATCATTAGTGAATGAACTATGGTATGCAGAGTTTTCTGGAAAGCTGGAAATATATCCTTTAACTAATACACATTTAAAACAAATGTAACCATCTTGAATGCAAATCTTTCTAAAATCTGTTATATATTGTTTTGACTTAAATGTGATTATTCTTAAAGTCTCATGATAAGAAGCATTGTGCAATGATTTACAAACTCCAACCTGAGATCAGGTACTAGGCTGCTACATAAGAATCACCCAGGAAACCTCATAAAAATATAGAGAAAAGATTCTGACGTACTAGAGCAGGAGGGAAGCCCAGAAATCAGGGCTTTTTAAAACCTTCCCAGAGGATTCTCATTCATGGCAAATTTCATGAACCAAGAGTGAAAGAGGAAGAACACTTGCCAGACCATGAGTATTCAGGTAGCTTTATTTCCAATAACTGTGCATGCGTTCAACACACATTGATTGGGCATCTGATACGTCCCAATATTGAGCACTTAATTTGGGCTTTGGTACACAAAGATGAATAGAACATGGTCTGTCAAAGAGTTCACATTCAAATCGGGACGCCAAATACATAATTATAGTACAATGAGTCAATCCAATAATAGAATGCAGTGAAAATCTATCACTGGACAGTGAAAGACCTCCTATCTTAGCCTAGGCTTCCTGGAGGAGATGGCATCTGAGGTGAATCCTAAAGGTTGAGAGATATTAGTCAAGTGAATTTGGAGAGGGAATGAGGAGGCAGAGGGGGCAATATGCGAAGTCCCGCCTCTCCCCGAATTATACATGCAGTATCAGGAGTTGATGGTATAATGCACGAAAGGAAGGGCTGGATAGAAGTTCAAAGTTAATCTTGCAGGCCATGGAAAGCTGTTACAGCATAGAGTCAGCAATGTCACCATCAGATTTGCATTTCAGCCAGATGTCTTGGGCCGGATAAGTGGTATATAGATTTAAGAAGGATAGGAAGTGGAAGGAGAAAGATGAGTTAGAAATCCATGGAAAAATTCCAGACAAGAGATATTGAAATTCTGATATCAGGCAGTAAAAATTGAGATGGAAAAGAGAATATAAATTTGAGGGAAATGGAGGCAAAAAAGATAAGGTGATTGACTAGATGGAGATGACAGTTGGAAAGGACGGAAAAGGTGAGGGAAAGAGAAAAAAGGAATCAAAGGCAACCCTCCCTTTCCAAGGTGACTTACCCTTTTCAAGTGTCGTTAACAAAATATGGAGCTTAGTGAGCCTTTAAGAGAGTTTCTAATGATAAATCTACGAATCATAATACTGATTATTGTATTATTCAGTGATGTGCTCAAAGCTTCTTCAAGTTGAACCTAACACTAAGTGACTCCTGGACATTTTAAGTTCACATACCTCTTTTCTATTATATTGCTACTTTCTCTCTTAATGTTAACTTATCAGCTGTAATAGTAGCTGCTGACTATTAGTAGCATGCCTGCCTGTAGCAATTCTTCCTTCTTCTAAATTTGCTATTTCAGATGTGTACTATAGGTATGGAAGTTAGGTAACTATGTCATCTCCCTCTCTTCTGAAGTCCATAGCTCTTCATTTGTAATTTCCTATGACACTCCTCCTTCTTCACTGCTTTACTCTTAGCTATGTAAATGCTTTCTGTGCCTTATTAAGGTGTAAGCACCTGAGACTATGAAGGGGTGCAATATTCTTGGTGCCCTTCAACACAAATCACCCCATACACCATCATCTTGCCTACAGAACTTAAACAATACATAGGTGTCTTTTTGCACCAAGATTGTTAGAATTGTGAATAGATTATGAATAAACAGACTCTGAGAAGCATTTTTTTTTGAGTAGAGGAACAATAATGCTCTGAAGGTTTAAGTCTTTCAAAGGGCCTTTTGCTTAATTTCTTGTTCTTAATTGTATTCTAGATAGATAAGGTTTTTAAGAAGCAGAGATACAAAACAACAAAACATCATTAAAGCAGAAAAAAACAGGGTAATCAAGTACAATTTGAGAAAAAAAGGAACCATCAAAAAATATTAATATCAGTAGTTCCCTACTTTTGCACAGAATGGATTTCTGAAAATCTATGTGAGGGTTAAATCTGTACATTCTCAGAAGGCTGAAAACTCTAAAAATTCTTTAGGTACATGTTATTGGTACAATTTGAAAATATACATCTAGCAATTTGTGTCAAGTTTTTATTTTTATCTTCCCTGACAATTGAACCTCAGATGAACTGAACAAGTTAAAGTTAAATTGTACATTTTTGATGCCAAAATTGTGCTACTGGGGACATGCCTGATGATTTTGACCTTCGTTCCCTGTAATTAAGTTTATGAGACCTATACCTCTTATTGTTTCAATAAAACTTTTATTTTTCTACCATACTGCTTCTATTTATAACTATAAAAATGTTATATCAAAATTCAATTGAGTAGCTAAATTGTTACTTTTGCTCAGAAAAAGAAGGCAATGGGGTAAAAACTGAGCTATTGGCCATCTTCCGCTAATGGCTCAGATAATCATTTTCCAGCTACTTACTACACCAGTTCACATTTATGAGAGCCAATTAATGATGTGCAAAGTGCAAGCTGGACAAAATCTCAGAAACTATGAGTTAAGGACTGCTTATAATTTGAATATTTAAGAATACAAGCAATCACAGAATTTTGATTCTGTTTTTAAGTTTTTTATAAATACTATGTCTATTGGGTTTGAAAAGCAGAAGGGAGCTGGTTAGTATTGACACAAGGCCTAAAATTTGCTTTTCTAGAGTCTTCCAAGTCTGTATGTCCTACCTGAATTCTGTCCTACATGAACAATGCGAAAAGGTTTTGTAATCAGGGGCTTATTGCTCCTTCTCTATAATGATTAAAGTTTGGCAAACATCTTTTTGCTCTTGGTTTACTTGATACAAGATGGAAATTTACCAAAGACATTTTTAACAGGAAACTAAGCAAAGCAGGAGGCCTCAAAAATAAGCATAGAAACGGGGTGAGTTTTACAGGGTAAGGACATTCAACCCAGACCTAATCAAAATGTAGATATAGCTGAATCAGCTCAAACATTGATTATGTATCAGCTACATACCTGGCAGTTTATAAAGCACAAAATATAATAGTGGATCTTCCATCTGGAAACTTACAGTCCCATTGGAGAGAAGAACACATAACCAAAGAAGTTACTATAATGTGGTAACTTTAAAAATGGGGGGACAGACATATTACACATATTATTGGTTTACTGATAGGTTTGATGGGACACTTCATTTCCACCTACTAGTTTTTTTTTTCTCTCCTCAGTCTGGACAGTGTTTACTAGCCAGTTGTTCACTCCCCATTCCTAAAACTTGCCTCTTTGTCTTTCACACCTAGATCAGAGATAGCAAATACATGGCACTTGTGCCAGTGCACATCTCCCATGCCACGGCAGTCATTCTGTCCCCAAAAGTCCCCACAAGCTATTTCATACGGCTTACCAGGCAGCCTCTGGGAGTAACTGGAACATGAGATGAATCTCATCTGCTCCCTTTATTTAGGTTTACTTCCACTAGTACCATATTGGCAGATGCTGTTTGAAACTTTCAGCATGGGGTCTGATTTCTTGCCCAACCCAAAACACATACTCTTTAATTTCCGTTTCAGCTTTTTGCATTCCCTTCTGGGCCAACCACTAATTTATTTCCTATGTGAGGAAACTCAAGGTCCCAGCTCATTTGCAGAGCAGCGATAACTATGGCTTCTCAGATGTGATGAAAAATCACACACACCTCATATGAGCTCAACTCACGTAGTATTAACACTAATTAACATGTTTTGAGTATGAACTTAGGTACCAATAACACTCATGTTTTGCAAATATGAAAACTGAGAATTCGAGGGAGTCAGGATTGGAATTCAGGCAAAGTCAAGACTCCGAATTGTTAACCCCTACCCTGCACCATCTCCACGTCTCCCAGGTAAGGGGAGCACTCCTCTGAGAAGTCCTTACTTTTCTTAATATATGCTATTTTAAACACATTGAAAGTAATAGACTTACTTAGGAACATATACACAGGAACGCAAATACAGCAAACTATTAACAACTATCCAATCTCCTTTGGTATATTGGTATACTATTCCTGTAACTTTTCTGAAGGTTTGAATGCTTTCAAAATAAAAAAATTGGAGACAAGAGAGTAACAGATCTAATTTTCACTGAGTAAAAGAGGTTATTTCATGACAGTCTTAAAATTATAGATGCCTTAGAATTATAATAGGACAATATATATGTTCATTAAAGTATTTTTTAAAGATTTGTGGGGGGGATTTAGAAAATAACTTTACATAATTTAAATATGAGTCATAAAGGAAGATGCAGCATAGGAAAATTGCTTCCATCCTTTTGTTTTGGGGAGTTAACCTCTTTAAGAACAACTTGACCAATCGGGATAAATGCAAAGGACAGCAGTCAAGACACTCAAGGTAGAATCTGAAGGCAAATTCATATAAAAATTGGAATTTTAAAGCAGAAAAGGTTTTTAAATGATCTAGTTCAATCAGTTTATTTTATAATGATGAAATTCAGTACCAGAGACTTTAATGAACTCCCCAAATTTCTTCAGTCTGATACTAGCAGAACTACTCAGTTCTTTTGTATCCCAGTTTAGAGTGTGTATCATTCTAACTCCTTTATTAAGTGATGAAAAGCCAACCCAAGATGCCTTATGAGGGAAAAAAGGGTGGTGTTGAGGAAGAGGCAGCATTATGGTGACAGATTTACTGGTCAACATAATTGAAAAAGGTATACAGGGGTAGTTTAACTTTTGGAGTAACTGGCTAAAAAAATTCATCTCCCCATCATGTATGCTGCTGGGTTGACTTCATTCTTAGGCCCTATAAGGTGGTTCTCCTCTAGTTCCAAGCTCATATCAATATACACTCCAATCCTGTAGACAAGACTTTGTTTTTCCTATAATACATACAAGGCACAGAATTGAGTTTTATTGGCCCTGATTGGCCTGACTTAGGTCACGTGCCCATCCTTGAACCAATCACTGTGGCCTCCCACTGTGGGCAGTAGAGAGGATAAAATGCATTTGATTTACTTAGTAAAGGTCATATTCTCTCCTTCTGGACTCAGGAATAGAGTCATCTTCACTGAAGTCACAGATTGAGAGTGGGAGAGATTTGGATCAATAAAGCTGGGGTACTGTTAACACAAGAAGTAGGTACAGATAAGAAATGGCAAAAAAACACAAATTCTACAACATAACATAAATAACTGTTGAAAGAATAAAGGGTAAGAGAAGACAAAAGTTTCCTTGTAAAAAATATCCAGGTGGCCAGTTAGCTCAGTTGGTTAGAGCATAGTGCTAATAACACCAAGGTTGTTGGTTCGATCTCCACATGGGCCACAGTGAGCTGCACCCTCCTTAATAAAAAAAACAAAACAACAACAACAACAAAAAACCCCAAAAACCTGTTTTGAGGGGGAAGATTAATCTGTTTTCTTGTACTTCAGGAAAGAATTAGGACCAAGAGGCAGAGAAGATAAGGATATAGATTCAATTCAGAGATGTAAAGAACTTTCTAACAATTAGAGATATCCAGTAATTGAACAGGTGCCATCATGAAGTAATGAGTTTCCCACAGTTGGAAGCCTTCAGGCACAAGGAGGGTGACCATCTGTCAGGAATGTTATAGAAAAGATCTTCACACTGGGTGGGAGGTTGCTTTAAACTGATTCTTAGATTCTAAATTACTGAGAACAGCATGGATAAAAAATCTAAACCCATTCAAGAACTAAATTATTCAAAGAAAGGTAATAGAACTTTCAGCTATGTTGTTGAATCAACCAGACTTTGGGTGCCAGCCATTCGATTTTACAAGGAATACAGATACAAATGTTTAAAAATGATTATTTTAAAGTTATAACATTATCACCCCCCCAAAAAAATTAAAAATATTTATCTTCCAAGTTTGTTCTATATGTTCACATAATGTTACTTTTGTCAGACTTAGACCCTAAGCTGAACAAAACTAAGTCTGTATTACTCTTTTTATCTTCCCAGCTCCTAGGATATAGGATAATTGAGTGGCTCTGCTACTATCAAGCTGCACCTTTTCACTTAACATTAAATATGTTTATCACATTCATACAAAATATTCACCATTACCATTTTAAGGACTTATATACATTTAATTGCATTGGTATACCATAGTTTACTCAGCCATTCCCTACTGGAAGGAATTTAGGCTTCATTCACCTTTTCAGAATAGTTTTGTCTTGAACATCTTTCTGCAAACAGCTTTTCCCCTCTTTTGAATTATTTCCTAGGTCCGGGGTTAGCGGGCCAAAGGGTATGGATATTTTGGGTATGATTTTCAGAATATGTACTGCCAAAAGAACGCTATCAGTTTGCAGCACTACTAGTAATAACCAAGTTTAACCATTTCCCTAACGCATTGTCTGCATTAGGTTTTATTCAACATTTTAAAAATTGCTAACATATTAAGTGGTACTTTATTTACATTTCCACAATTCCATTTTTTTCTCTACACGTGAGTTGGAATAGTCTTCTCAACTATTTTTTTCCTTTTAAAAAGTAAAAACACAACTCAATCTGTATTCCTACCAGAGGGAGTGAACTCAGCAGTACATGTGTATGCAAAGAAGTCATAGTTGAGAAAGGGAATAAAAAGACAGTGTTAAAGTAAAAAGATTTGGCCCAAGATGGAGTCTCTTCACATTAACAACCCAAAACTTAACAAAGTTTCTATGCTCAGCTCTCCCGAAAAAGGAAGGCCTAGGTCAACCAATCAGTGCTTGCCTGCTAAACACAAGTTACTTAACCCAGCTCCAAGATTTCTCTTTGCTCCATATAAGGGAAGTAACCCTGCCCTCACCAGTCGGCAGATAACCAGTATAACTTCCTTGTTCCTGCTCACTTTGGCCTATAAAACCCTTTTGAATTGTACAATCCTTTGGAGATCCTTTCTGTTAGACTGGATGCTAGTCAATTCATGAATTGCTCAATAAAGCCAATAACATCCTTAGAATTTATTTAGTTGAATTTTTTTTCTTTAACAACAGAAAGGATAGAAATTAACTCCAGGAAGAAGGGCAAATTTCTCCTTCTCCCAATTAGAATTGGAAAGGTTAGACAACATTGAGCAAGCATTGGTTCAACATCTCTCTGACGTAGCTAGCTTCCTGAAACTGCAGGAATGCTAAAGGAAATAAGTGTTCTCCAATAAGTTCCTTTTCCTTTAAATTCACATGTGTCATTCAGAAACCATACTTTTTCCTGGGATTTTGGTTATAATTCCAAATATCTCAAAAATAATTTTCCATACCAACTCTGCCAAACAGAAAAGAAAAAGCAGATAAAAAAAATCACATGGGATGAAAAAAATTAAAGCACAGGAATCATATAAGATGATAGTATGTCAAAAAACAAAGCAAAAAATGAAGTTTGACATAGTTTCCACAAATAACTGCATTTGTTTTTCTAAGATTATATTACTAAATAAGTGCAGATCACTCTGATTTATTTATTTTTCCCTCTGGAAAGATATACAAATACAAGTGGGAAAAGATTAAAAATAAAAGTGTAAAATTGAAAGATTAAAAGTCCTTGTTCTCAGAGCTATTGCACAAGACATATTTGCAGTGTACATGCCACTCCTTAGACATGCCTCTGTTTCTTGCCACTTATTAATTCCTGGGAAAACACAAGGTGAACGCACTAATAAAATCACAACTAAATTATACACAATTTGAGACCAACATGTTATAGTTATCTAGGTATAATAATAACAATCTTATATTTTCCATGGGAAACTGGCAGTAATAGTTTTATGTGTCTATTATTCATATTGTGTAGCAGAGTGAAAACAGCCCTCCCCTCCTTTAAGACGTGCTTGAAATTGTGTTATCTGTCATATAATCTGAATAATTTTTTGTGTGTCCAAAATGCTACTGTTAGGTGTTTTTTTTTCAAGAGGTGATTCCTTAAATCTCCAGGAAAGACCAAAAGAATAAGAGTTCAAAGAGAAACTCATTCACTAAATGAAAGGTAGACAATACTAAGAAAAAGAAAATGTTCTGACATCAGTCCTAGGTAGGGATTAGAGGATTCTGGCCACCCTTTGCTGCATGTTTTTGGCTTTTGTCAGAAGCAAAGTAGATTTCAAAAGTGGAAGTTTTATGAGAATAGGGACCTAGACTTGGGCCTGATGTCTCGTGATGTTCAATAAATACCTGCTAAATAACTGAAGGAATATACTTCTCAAAGAATCAGGGAGAAGCCTGAATCTCCAAAAGGCCAGAGTGTGTAGACTAGACTTCTGTAGACTTGTCCCCTCAGTTGAACAAAGCTAAGTTCTGTAAACTATTTTTACCTGCTCCCTGTGTATATTCCGAGCATTCTGAGTCCTCATGTACACAAGGAGTTTCTGTTCGCTCTGTAGACTGATTGAATGAAGAGTGTACTGCTGCTTGAGTTACCAAGTTATCAGACACAAGCCAAAAGATGGAGAACTTCAAAATGTGCCTTAAACTCCAGAGCTGGCAGGAAAAGGCTCATGTTCTCTGTGCCACTATATATTATCCTAAAGTTTTGTTTATATAATATATAAGGTCACTTTTTATAAGAAAGACTAAGAACCAAAGCAAAATTTCAACAGTAAAAATGCTATCATTAGAGGAAAGCAATGAGGCCCAGCAGGAAATGTTTTTGGGTTCCCGTGGTGACATTTGTTTTTGATTATATGTACACAGTTGAGACTTGACCAACTCTGGGGGGTTAGTGGGGCTGACTACCTGCAAAGTTGAAAATCCATTTATAACTTGTCAGCCCTCTGCATATGTACCCAGATTCCTGACTATGGATCGAAAATAAATGTTTTCAATCCTAGGTTCGTTGAATCCTGGGATGTGAAACTCAGGTATATATGGAGGGCAGACTGTATATTTGTTGGGAAAAAAATCCACATAGAAGTGGACCTATGCAGTTCAGACTGGTGCTATTCAAAGGTCAGCTGTAATAGTAAATACTTTTGTCTGGGTTTTTAAAAGCTTTTAAGAAATATTCATTTTCTTTCTAATTTGTGATATCCAAAGGCATATTTTCTAGTTTCTACAGTCCTTATTACCAAAAATAAGAAACAGGTCTTTAAAATAAGACTTTAAGTTCCTGCCTATTTTAATTCCCTCTGTAGGCCTCAACACATTTTAATAGAAGATCCCAAATTACTCTTATTCTTCTCCATACCTAGGCATACTTACTTTCCATTGACAAGTAGCCCGATATTTTATTTATGCAATAGTCAATCATCTTTTCAAAGTACAGATAAGAGATATACAAAATTTGATGTTTTATTTAAATGCCCCTCAATTTCCTTTTAACAAAACGGGTATGGCAATCTGATGGATGTTTTCCAATCCCACCAAGCAATTAACTTGATTCTGACACAATCTACCTGGAGATAGACCGCAGATCTCACAGGGTAAAAGCTCAGTCCCACAAATTCCACACCCTCCCAATTTTAGATGCCAATCACAAGTCCAGGTCATTACCTGTGCTTCTGATTAACGACATAAATTGAAGGTTCTCACACACCCTCTTCAGGTTTGATTAATTTGCTAGAGTGGCTAACAGAACTCAGAGAAACGTTTACTTTTACCAGTTTGTTATAAAGGATATGATGAAGAATACAGATGAACAGTTAGATGTAGAGGTACAGATTGTGAGGTATGTGGAAAGGGGCACAGAACTTCCTGGCTCTTTCTGGGAGTGCCACTTTCTCCGAATCTCTACGTGTTCACCAACCCAGAAGTTCTCAAAACCCCAGTTGTTTTTGGTTTCTATAGAGGCTTCATTATCATGGTATAGTTGATAGAATCATTGACTATTTAAATGATTGATTCAACCTCCAGCCTCTCTTTTTCCCTCCCCAGATGTCAGGGGGTAGGACTGAAAGTTCCAACCTTCTAATCACATGATTGGTTACCCTCATCCTTTGGTTGCCTAGGGGCTTTCCAAAGGTCACCTCATTAGGTAGGGTTGTCAGATGGGTAATGGACAATGGGGGGATCATTTCACAGATTATATAAATGCCTAACCACTGTGCTGTACACCTGAAACTTATATAAAATAATATTGAATGTCAAGTATAATTCAACAAATATATATATAGTCATGGGATGTAAAGACTAGCATAGGAAATATGGTCAATGGTATTATAATAGCTGTGTACAGTGTCTGATGGGCAATAGATTTGGTGGGGTTATCATTTTGTGAGGGGTATAAATGTTTAATCATTATGGTGTTTTGTAAATCTGAAACTAATAAAAAAATAAATTTCATCTGAGCAAAAGAAAGTCACCTCATTAATAAAAGCACTCTTATCATTCTCACTTAGGAAATTCCAAAGTTTTAGGAGCTCCGTGCCAGAAATGGGGATGAAGACCAAATATATATTTATTATAAATCACAATATTGAGATAAGGTGGGGATAGGTCCTGCAAGAAAAAACCCCACTAAACTCCAGGGGAAGACAAAGGACCAGTAAATCAAGATGAGACAGGAAAACAGTAGAACCGGCCAAGACCAAGATGGTGACAAGATTCACCTCCAAGTATCCTCCAGCCACATTATCCGGTGATTGTAATACATCTCCATACTAAATGACACGTCCCCAAGCCCCATGACACTTCCAGAGAGGACGTATAAGGACAAAAAAGGGGTATATCCCAAATTCCCAGAAAACCCACCCTTTCTGAGAACTAATAAGAATATTCCGCCCCCTTATTCCCATATTTAAAAGCCTGACTAATAAGAACCACTGCCAAGGGCAGGGGCAGGGCTGTCTCTTGCCTAAGGGCAGCCTCTACTCTGGCTGTGGATTGGACTGCCTCACAGTAAACTACTTTCGCTCTTTCGTCTGGCTCACACTTGAATTCTTTCCTGTGTGACGCCAAGGACCCTCTTTCCTGCAACAATATCACCGGTAGTAAGAAAAAGAATTATAAATTAGTTGTGTCTCCCTTCCTACTCAATGAGAGAAACATTCTTACCCATTTATAGAAATACCTACGTGCAAAGGTAGACAGAGGCCCACCCAATGATCCCAACAACCCACAAACACACATCAGGAAGGCACTCAATGGAGAGACAAAGACGCAGCCTTCAGAGAGAGATTAGAGAGGAGACAAAAGGAGCCAAAAGAAACATGTATTCCTTGGAAAGAATGGACAGCTAGGCAGGACCCGCAGCCAGCAGCGCACCCCTCATCCCTACACCCCCAGTGCCGGGCAGGACCAGAGGGCTCCACTGGAGAGTAACTGTGTGTGTGTTCTCTCTCACACACCCACACACGCCCTCCCCTCCCCCTCAGAAATGCACTCTTTCTCCAACATACAGTCTGTCTGTCTCTCTCACACACACACACACACACACACACACACACACAGTCGCATACACGCATGACCTCTCCCCAGTCTCTCTTACACGTGCCATCTTTTATATACAATCTCTCCGCCTGGTGCGTACACACAGCCTCTCTCTCACCACACACGAGCTCTAACACACCTACAGTCTGTTACGAACACACGCAGAGCCTCTCACACACTCCCGCGCACCGTCTCAGCGACGCGCGCGGGAAAACACACCCGCCCCCTCCTTCTCGTGAGTCTCCATCCCACGCCCCGTCGGCCCCGCCTCCTCCGTGGCCCCTCCCCCGAGTGGGCTGCAGCCCGGCGGCGGGGGACAGGCCGGGCGGTGACAGTAGGGGCGGGGCGCGGTTGCTGGTCCCGCGCCGGGGCCCACGGGCTGCTCGCAGACTCCCGTCCGCGGCGAGCGCGGCCCACCCCGCACGGGCCTCCACGAGTGGCGCCGCCTGGCGCTCCGCCGCGGGGCTCCTCCGGGGCAGGATCCGCCTCGCGGGCAGGATGTGCTCGGCCGGGGAGCTGCTCGGAGACGGCGGCGCGGGAGCGTGCGGTGAGGACGGGGAGGCGCGCGCCGAGCAGGCGGCGCTGGGGACCGAGGGGGAGCTCCGGGCGAGCCCGCGGCGGCGCGGGCAGCGGACCCGAGGGGCGCGCGGGCAGGTGAGTGGGGGTCGGCGCGGCCGCGCGGGTCCTGAGTCCCACCCGCGGCGGGCGGAGCCGGGGGCGGCAGCCGGGAAGAGCGCTTAGACCGCGGCGCTCCGGCCGGCGCGGGGTCGTGTGCCCCGCGGGGACGACACTGCCCTTCCCCGCGGTCGGGTTGTGTGCAAGTGTCCCTCTCAGCCGTCTCTTATCTCAGAGCTTTCCACGTCAACACTTCTTCATCAACTTCCAGCCCGTCCCCCTGCGCTACAGGGTAGGGGACAGCTGCTCCCCTCCGCCCGCCCTCCTGGCAGTTCTGAGCACCCGCGAGTCTGTCAGGTGTGGGTGGGTTTCTCAAGATGATCAGCCGGGTCAGAGGCCTGTGTAGGAGCCAGTGTTACAACACATGTCTTAGCAGGGACTCTCCGAGAGCAAGTTCTTCCCACGAACACCAATGAGAGCTAAACCTCATTTTAAAAGGGAAAACTCAAGAAAATTGCTTGGTACCAAAGGGAAAAAAAGCATACGAGGGCAGCCGTAAGAAGAGAAAGGAGAAGTTGGGTAATTTTTGAAACTGAATTTGCCCTCACTAAATGAAGTGTGACAATAGACATCATAACACATCAAGTATCTTCAGGATTAGGCAAGACGTTTGATAAAAGAAATTGAATTATATGGGGGATGAATTTTCACCACTGGATACGATTAGACCTTCAAACATACCAGAGCTAATAAAATAAAATAACTAGTGGAACAGGAACGATTATTTGCCCTTACGACAACCTAGATTGTTGGGACAATCAATTGACACCTGTCTCTCATTATCCTTCTCCAGCTGTCCTTTTTGTCACATTTCACAAACTCCAATATCATCATTAAATGCATCAAGAGATTAAGTATAACTTCTAGTAAGTCAGTATTCTAGGAAACAAATAACTGTGTGTGGCACACACAAAATATGCCTTTGCATTAGGTTTGCTCACCATATGGAAGTGTAATTTTTCATCTTTATGACAATATAGGAGATGGTGACTGAAGCAAATCATTGGTAGTTAGGAGATCTTCCTGATTCTCTTCCTGGTGGTTTTCCCCATTAATTGTACCATCACTCAATAGCTAAAGGGCTTGGAGTTTCCTCTTACTTTAGTTGTTCAACTGGAAAAGTGAAGAAAAAGGCAACAGGAACTCACTTGGTGAAGGGTGGGGTGCGCTGGGTACAATTAAGCTGAGGTTCCCAAAGTAAATTTTCAAGTGGTTGTAAGGGAGCATGTAAAATACTTCGTTTCAGCTTTTGTGGATTTCATATCATCAGTAGCTCTGGTCTTACCAAAATTGCTTATGGGACAAAAAAAAGGATGGAACAAAAAAAGAATGAAACATATTCTAGAAAACAGATATCACTTTGCATACCTGCTTCTTTCATTGTATGTCATAGGAATTCATTTTTCTGTAGTCTTTTGAAAATGTTATTATAATCACAGGATTTATTTATGTACTCTAAGCCTACATATACAATAATTGAAAACACCTGAGATATGTATTTCCTCTCATATAAGCACCAAAGATTAACTTCTTATCAAGAAGCCAAAAACAAAAGCTTGATACAACCCAGTCTATTGGTGTAAGAAGCAAGCTTTTGTGATGACTTATTTCTTTTTAATATTATCACAAAGCCTTGTTTTCTAGCTTTATTTTAAGTCTTGAAAATGAAATTAAAAATTTTGTGCACTGCTTTGCAATGATGGTAGAGATAACTACAGATATAAAGATATTTTTGAGGGGTACTAAATGAAATGAACAATTATAAAACATATCCTAAGGATTTGTTTTATTTAGTTTTTCTTTAGGGAGATTGTGGGTGTTTGTTTTGTCAATGTAGGACACAGAGACTCTAACTTACAAATGGAATATTTTTGAAAACTTGGTTTGTAAACTAGTTATTTAGACTGAAAGTGAACTTTTCCAGAGAAACAATGATATAAACAGAAACAGAACCACAACTAATTAGCTGGAAATGACGCAGAGGCCATTTTCCTGCTTTCCTTTCTGCTTCACACACTCACTTGGTGTTCCAGAATCTTTGCAGCCTCATGGGCATTGACAGACAATTGGTGTCAGCAGCAGCAGTGGGGGCAGCAGCAGCTCCTTTATAACTGGATCACAGCTATGGAGCTGTGCTCCTGACCCCAATAGATCCAGGAGGGACCTGACCTTTGCTCCTCCAGCTCTTTCAGTGATTTTTGTCAGCCCCTAATTTTCTGTATTAAATCCCTTTCTGTTTCTATTTCCTTCATAAAGTTTTGCTCTTACCTGATATTTTGAGGAAGCGGGTTTCTTCCCCAGGTTAAAGCCTCCTTTATATACATCCTTTTCTTAGCTGATGTTTCTTCCTACTTCTGTCTGAGAAGCTTAAGCCCTTCTCTCAACTGGGAAGGCTCTTGCATAAGATTTGACTATGCAAAGCCTACCTTTGGCTTATTATTATTGTGATACAAGATCAAAATGTGTCTGTATTTTGGTGTTTACTTCATGTAATACTGAAATGCTAGTATTAATATAGGTGTTTTATTAACAGATATTGTCAGCATCATTTTTTACAGTTTGTCCTTAGGTGGTGCTACATCTGAGAGAAGACAGGTTCCTCTGCTCTTTTGCCCCCAGTCTTTTCAGGTGGGATGACTGACAAAGGTGGCCTAGTTAAAGTACCCTAGGAGAGGAGGACTTTAAAGAATGGGCCAAGTCCTCTACATGAAGAAACTGTGTCGTTTGAAGTAGGAGTCAGGCCTCTCAGAGATAAGCAAGGGAGAGAGGCAAAATGCCCAAGTAACTGATGAGACAGGGCATAGCCTCTTCCATGTATGTTGGTAATTGTGTGCATGAGAGACGATCCGAGTATGTTGATGACTGTGGATGCCAGGTAGCTGTATGTAAGAGTCTCTGCCCTGCTCTATGGCCGGAAGACTAAAATCTCCAGTCCTTTTATTACACGTTTATCATGTGAATGGCATCCTTAGATGCAGCAGTTCACAACCTGAATAACCTAAGACAGCCCAGCTCACCTAGAGCATACTCGTAGTGAGGTCCCATTATCTTTATATTGACTTTAGAATCATTATCTTCAGCTTTAAGGTCTTTCTTTATGATTGTAAAATATGTACTTTAGAAAATGTAGAAATACAGGAAGATCTAAAGGAGAAAATACTTGAAATCTCACTGAGTAATATTTTGTTACAAAATATCAAATATTTGGTATTACTATAGTCACATATCTCTCTCTGTGTGTATACATACAGATATATTTTTAAACATGTTTTAATGTAATATTTGAATTTGGTATCTTGTTTTATCTACTGAGCAGGTTGTATCATTTTCCCATGTTATCAAAAATTCTTTTTAAAAATAGTTTTAGGGCTGCTTAATAGTTCATTTCTGTAATATCGCACATTTAAGTTGCTTCAAACTTTCTTTTATAAATAATGCTATAATAAAAATCTTTGCTTGTAAATCCTTACAGTTCTATTTTGGAATAGATTTCTAGAAGTGGAAGAACTAGGTCAAGGAATCAAAGTCTTTGAAGCCTCTTGAAACGTCCTAAAGAATTGCATTCAAGGAAGGCTGCACCAGTGTCCCTTTCCAGCATTGGTATGGTAGAGTGCTGATTGGAAACCATTGATATAAAACATTAGTAGTTCTTTTTAACATTATTCTTGGACCATTTTCCTTTTGGTGTTATTATAAGAATTTATCACTTATTTCACATAGATTATAAATATTTTCCCTGTTTGCTGTTTATTTTGCAATTTTATTTGTGATGGTTTTGATTTAGAAATGCTTTAAATTTTTATTAGCCAAAGGAACTTTTTTGGTAATTTCTTACACACACATCACACATACTCACATAGATACACACATACCCTCCCCACATATATATAAATATCTACATATATATTTGTTTAGAACATTCTTTTTAATTCTACCGTTAGTTAAATGTCCACCAATATTATTGAGTGTGTGTAGGTGTGTGTGTGTGTGTGTGTGTGTGTGTGTGTGTGTTTTACCTTATGTATTTAGTCTTTTTAGAAGGACTGTATGTGTAATGTGAGGTATGGAGTGATTCTTTTATTTTTTTCTAATCATGGAATAGTCTTTCTTCCTGGCTTTACAATCCTTTGTAATAGTTATAAATACTAAAGTCTGTGCTAAACTTTTATATTTTTGTTGGTATTATGAAAGGGATCCCCCCACATTATGTTAGTGCTACTTGTTTCTAGCTATTGGTCCTTATATATTTTGTTTTTAACTAGCTACCTTTCTGAATTCTTTATTTTAATACTGATAAATACTAGTATCTCTTAGAGTTGACTTTTATATCTTCTAGGTGCCAAAAAAATGTATATACATTTTAAGAAAGAAAAACACTGTATTAAAATTGTAATACTCAATATATATCGATAACAAAAGATGAATACAAGTCATGTGTATACATTTTTTTGGCACCCCGGTATAATAATTCAGTCTATAGACAAGTTTGATTTTGCTTCCTTTCAACTGGTAATGCTTCATTGATATTTTTTGCAATGTTTGGAACTTTCAGATCAATGTTGGCTCATAAATATTTATGTAAATAAGTGACAGAACCTCCATGAGATCACCTTTTTAAAAAAAAGGCAGTGGAAGGAGGCCTTATGCTTCCTCTTTAATCTATCGTTAAAAAATATGATTAACACTACAGATTCTAGGTACAGAATATCTAGGCTCGAATCCTAACTCTGCCACTTACTAACGTAACTTTGAGCAAGCTAGTTAACCTCTTGGCCTTCAGTATTTTCATCTATGCAGAATCGTAGCTGTATGACCCTCAGGATTGTGGGGAGGATTATATGTGTTAATAGAGCAGCTCCTAGCATGGAATTGGCATATAAATGTTAGCTTTTGGACGTAATTTTCAACCAGAACACTAACTGAAAGAAATGGAAAAATGTCACTAAGTTTTCCAGACTCTGCAGTTAGAAAATCTCCCTAGGAGGAAGGGGGAATAGAACAATGCTCTTCAGCCTTAATCTGCATACGAATCATCTCTTGTTAAATGCAGATTGTGATTTTATTGGTGTGGGGTGAGGCCTAAGATTTTGCATCTCTAACAAGCTCCAGAGAAAGGCTGATGCTAGCCATGGACTACACTTTGAGTGGCAAGAGAGTAGAGAATAAGCAAGCCAATCCAGTGTTGAACATCCTATCTGTAATGATATATGTGAGAAAGTGATTTAGCTATTTCCCTAGAAGAGTTTAATTTTAACTCTTGGTAAGGTGTGAGAAGCCAAGAGCTTTTCCCTAAGCTAACTGGTTTGCTCTGGGTCCTACAACTAAGTCGTGCTGGAGCAGACCAGAACATAGGCCTCCAAACTCCAAAGCCGTAGTTTTTCATTTATACAAAGAGCCCTCCTACAGGATGGGTAAACAGTCCCTGACAAATCTGCTGCCCCCTTTAGATTGTGTAGTTCAAAATGAAATATTCATTCATATCCATTTCCTTTCAAATGCAGTTTGCAGGCAATACTGTAACAAGTACGATGAGTTTAGATGAATTCAGCCTTAAACTTAGTCATGTTGTTCCCAAGGAGGTCCATTCACTGAGTAACTCGGAATAATTTTGCATATGGTAGGCATCTTTTGTTCATTTTTTATCATTATTCAGAGTGGAACCTCTAAATCAGTGGTTCTTAACTGGGGGCAGTTTCGCTCGCAGGGGACATTTGGCAATGTCTGGAGATACTTTTGACTGTTACGACTGGGGGGGGGGGTACCACTGGCATCTAACAGGAAGTGTCTAGGGATACTACTACTCATCCTATAACGCCCTACGACAAAGCATTATCTGGTGCAAAATGTCAATAGTACCAAAGTTGAGAAACCCTGCTTAAAATGTATTAGGGTTACAGTGCTTTCAGTTGTCGAGAATGACTGCTCTGCTAATAGATATTCCAATGGATCCGTAAAACTTATTTTCTCGAAGCCTACATGCCAGATGGGTAGTCTCCCAACGGATCTTTTCTCACATCTCTTCTGGCTGCTCCTCATATGCAACTTTACCTATTTTGATCTCTCTCACATCTTTTCTGCCCCTCTTCCTTGCTACCCATCTTTTTTTTTTTTTATCTTTCTCTGTTGGATGTCTCATTCTCCCTTTGTCTTTTATTCTTCTCAGCCACTTTCTCTTTTTTTGCATTCACCTCCTCCTTCCTACTACCTTTTCTCCTCTGTAGAAGCTGAGAATTGTGGGACAATGAAAAAGGTTATGGAGTATGCCAGTTCCAATTTTGAATCCTGACTTGACTACTTTATTAGCCTTGTCATCCTAATTACTTAATACCTTAGAGACTAAATTTTCTCATTGTAATGGGTATAATGCTACCCTCTTCTTAAAGTTCTTATGAGGACTCAGTGACATTTTGTATACAAAATACCAGCACATAGTAGGCCCTCAATGAATTTTAGCTCCCTATTTTACCCTCAACATCCCTTTCATCTTTTTGTCTAGTTCCCTTCTTATTCCTCTCATCTAACCAAACGATAGTACTGAATTTTTGTCTTGGCGTAGAATTAATCCCTGGTCGTTTGCAGAATGTAAAAGATTTTATGAGAGTCTACAAGAGTAAGAAAAAATTTACTGAAAGTTAGAGAGAGCATTCTGGCAAAGGGAATTTTGCCAGGCAGAGCTCAATATGGACAGCTGTGCCAATGAGGAGTGCTGAGGTTTTATATTTTTCTAAGCAGGATGTAGGGTGCTTGTCAGCTTGCAGTGGGGCTGCCGTTACAATTGTCTTCTCCTGGAAACGTTCCGGTTCCCATCTATGATGGATGTCAGCTTGCAAGGCGTTGCTGTTGCAATTGGGAACCATTCTGTTCCCATCTATGATGGGTGACTGTTAGATCGCAGGGGGTTGCTGTTGAAATTGGGAACTGTTCTGTTCCTACCTGTGATGAATATAACGTGATTGTCAGCCTGCAAGTGCAGTGCCAGCCAGGGGAGTCAGAGCCAAGCGGTCAACGTTTAGCTCGTTCCTGGTAGCCGACAAACTCACTCCTGTTAATTTTTGCTTGTCCCATCCTGCCAGCTCACAAGCCCTCTCCTGTTAACTCTCTACTTCTCTCATCAATTTTGTCAACATAAGAATGTCCAAACCTGGAGAGAACGTTTGTAATAATTTATTTGAGCCAAACAGAGGATACTCCTGGAAGCAAGATCTCAACAGACTGAGAAAAATGCTTCCAAGAATAACAGGTTGTAGTTTCTTTTATGCATTTGAGATTAAGGCGGGAATGTAAGGAAGATTACAGGAAGGTGGGAGAAAGCAAGGCAAGGATCAGATTACAGGATAGTTAAACTCCAGGGTATTCATGAGGAGATTGGATTACAGGTGCTCTCTGGAGGGTTGGTCACACTTTAGAAGGAGGGGTCTGAAAGGGTGGTCAGGTATTAGAAGTAGGGGTTTGAAAGGGAGCTTTTCAAAACTAGGTTCACCTAGGTGCACAGAAATAATGGACAGGTCTTGCTTAAGGCAAAGATCACCCTTTTACTAAAGAAGTTATATTATATGCCTGGGGCCTGACTACCCACCATGACCTGCCTAGTGAAGAATTTATGATCAGATCGTCCTGTGAGGTAACTTTCCATAAAACACTTTTTAATTTTGTCCGTAACTTTAATAGAAGTAATTTTCATATTTTTGGAATAAATATTTATTTGCTGAATAAAGTGTTAAAATTTTCTAATCTAAAAATCAAATAAGGTGTTTCATATTTATCTTTAAAAAAATTAACACACCAACCTCAATTATATTGTTTTTTGTCGAGATTTTCAGTTGATTTTTTATTCTGTGTAGGTCATTGATCCTTGATGGGAAAAAGAATGCCCACCCTCCGTACAAGTTGTTCTCAATTTCTTATTCAAGAGAAATGTGAAAACAATGTTAAAATAAACAACTATACCACGCCACTAGGTTTGCCCTGAGGCCTAAGTAGAAACTATATCCTTACTGTGCCTTTTTTAAGCCTTTCCCACACTGTCTGCAGTTTCTGTCTTTGTAGTTACAATCTTATCTTGCCGTAGCAGCCACATATCTTCAAAAACCTTAAGAGTCCCAACTTGTCATCTTTTGGTTCATTAAGTGTATTGTGTGTTCGTGTGTGTGTGTGTGTGTGTGTGTAAAGGAATTGATAAGACGGAGTAATTTTATTTGAGCAGAGAAACTGAATTTCTAATTAACTTGATGCAAAAGATACTTTCAATCTTCTCTATTTCTTTTTCCCATATCCAGTGTTTTTTTCCATTAACCTCATTGGTAGCTATGCCTGATCTTGTCATAGGAAGAGGAAATGATTGGCTTCATTTGTTGTTGCTGTTTTCTTAGGGCAACAACTATTGCTTCTCAGAATTCTGAGCAAGGAGAAATCATGGTGGAAATGTTTTGAACTTTACGGAAATGGGTAAAATTATTAATACTATCTAAATATGGTGTTAAGAAAATTAAATTTCACTTGTAGTTTTTACTATATTACCTTTGATATAATTTTTTTCTAACTTCTGTGTTTCAGATTTTTTTTGTTCCCTCTTGCAGTTAATCTGAAAAAATTGATTTTTGATTTTTATCCTCTTGATCAAAATTTTCATTGGATATATGCAGATCATCTACAGAGGCCGGGAATTTAAGTTTGATTTTTCGTGACTGGCAAATTTCATCAGTCTAATTGTATTTAGAGTTCCTTATTTCATAGTTTTCAGAGGTAATTTCATATAAAAGAAGTTCTTGTCACTGCTAGAAGTTGAGAATTGAGAAGAAAAATTATTTTTAAGGAAAGATGTTTGATTTTGGCTACTTTCAATAGACAAGTTATTCCTTTTTGTGGTAGCATCTAGCATACAGTATTTCCCCCTTATCCATGGTTTTCCTTTCCATGGTTTCACTGTCCCCTGTCAACCGCAGTCCAAAAATGTTAAATGGAAAATTCCAGAAATAAACAATTCATAAGTTTTAAATTGCATGCCATTCTGGGTAGTGTGATGAAATCTTGAGCAGTCCCCCTCCTTCCCGCCTCAGACATGAATCATCCCTTTGTCCAGCGTCTCCACACTGTCTCCACACACTACCTGCCCATTCGTCACTTAGTAGCTGTCTTGGGTATCAAAACAACTGTCACAGTGTAGCAGTGCTGCATTCACGTTTCCCTTATATAGTAACGCTTCATCATAGTGCCTACATCATTCACCTCACTTCATCTCATCACGTGGGCAATGTGTCATCTCACATCATCACAAGAAAAAGGATGAGTACAGTATAAGATACTTTGAGAAAGAGAGAGACCATATTCACATAACTTTTATTACAGTATATTATAATTGTTCTATTTTGTTAGTTACCGTTGTTAATCTCTTACTGTGCCTAATATATGTTAAACTTTATTACAGGTATGTATGTATAGGAAAAAACATAATATATACAGGGTTTGGTACTATCCTGTTTTCAGGCATCCATTGGGGGTCTTGGAATGTAATCCCCCATGGATAAGGGGGGACTGCTGTAATGCCCTGCACATGCACGGTACTCAATGTCACCAGAGGCTTCATTTCTTAAAAATGAGGTAGATTTTAGGAAAAGTATAAAATGTAGAAACTTTTAACCTATAGCTTGAATTAATCATATTCTTCACTTCATGGCCTACTATTATCTATGACTAGTTCACGCACTTCATGGCCTATTCTTATTTAATTTGTTTTCATTATGTAACCATTTTCTTCCACTACAATAGGCAACTCTTTTAATATGGCTGTAACTGTATGTAACTTGTTTGTTTCCTTTGTCAATGCCTACAACTAATTCATTAAAATATTGAATCCTATTGGTCCAAATGAAAATGAATACAAATTTTAGTATTTTTCAGTTTATACTAATTTCAAAGACTAATTCAAGAAATAGCTGATGTTCTCTATGATTTTTATCCATCACCTCAAAATGTTTTTTTCCCCCTTTATTGGTTCTGTGTAATTTAATGGGAGTTAAGTGTAAATGGATGCTGTAAATTTGCATTTAATTATAAATGACAAGTTATAAATATAATAATAAATGTTATAAATTATATAATATATAATGGTATGATTAGGTAAAGATTTATATAGTTAGTAAATTTTTACATTTAATTATTTTTGTACATTGTTTAGGAAATGAAACTGCAACTACATTTAGTATCCAGTGAGCAGGAAAATATGTCCAGCCTCCCTAGAAATGCAAGTTAAAAGTATTAGGACTGATTTTTCACCTACGAAGTTATTAAAGATTAAAAAGACGAATAGCGTGACTTTAGAGAAACAGTGTATAAAATAAGAATACACTAAAGTTAGAAGTATATATTGGTTTAGTCTTTATGGAGGGAAATCTGGTGTCAAAACCTCATGAGTAGATACTGTTTTTGCCCTCACTTTAAAGATGTATAAAGGGGTTAAATAACATACTAAAAGTATCACAGCTAGTAAATTGTGGATTTGAGATTCAAACCCATGCTTAAAGCCTGAGTTCTTAACCATCAAGCTAGTGTTGAGCCATGAAATCATTTTTTTCTTATTATTATTAGTTTCAGGTGTACTAAACAACAATGATTAGACATTTACACACTTCATAAAGTAGTAACCCTACCAAGTCTACTATCCCTGACACCATACATATGCATAGCTATTACAGTACCATTCACTATATTCCCTGTGCTGTACTTTACATGCTGTAACTATATATCTATGTCATCTCTATCTCTGTCTATCTATAGATATTGTTCTGATTGGGTGTTGTTTGCTACCTTGTCTTCCATGTTGCTCATTTGAACCTCTGCTTCATCTAATCTGCTGTTGATTTCTTTCTAGTGTATTCTTCCTTTCATTTTTTGTTTTCTTCATTTTGACTTGTTCTTTTTAATGGTTTCTGTGTCCTTTTTTATGCTTACTATTTCTTTGTTGAAGTTCTCACTAAGTTCACTGAGCATCCTTATAACCAGTATTTTGAACTCTGTGTCTGGTAGGTTGCTTACCTTCATTTAGTTTAGTTTTCTTTTTGGAAGTTTCTGTTCTTTCATTTGGGATATGTTTCTTTGTCTCCTCATTTTGGCTGCCTCTTTGTGTTTGTTCTTACTGTGTTTCCCCGAAAATAAGACCTAGCTCTAGAAAATAATCAGCTCTAATGTGTCTTTTGGAGCAAAAATTAATATAAGACCCGGTATTATATTATAATATTATATTATATTATATTATGTTATATTATATTATATTATATTATATTATATATATGATATGATTGCTATGATATGATTATATTATATTATATTATATCATATAAGACCCGGTCTTATTTTACTATAAGACCTTATAAGAGGTCTTATAAAATAAGACCTTATAAAAATAAGGTCTTATAGTAAAATAAGACTGGGTCTTATATTAATTTTTGCTCCAAAAGAAGCATTAGAGCTGATTGTCCAGCTAGGTCTTATTTTTGGGGAAACAGGATATGTATTAGGCAGGGATGCTGCCTGTATCTTCAGGTGTTCCAGGAATGTCCCTTGTATGGGTTGTGTGTGCCCTCGTGTTGTAGAAAAGAAAAATAGGCAGCATTCTTAAATCAATGAGATTACAGTCAATCTCATTAAAGTATTTTCTGTATACAAGATTTCTCCCCAAATACCACAATTCTAAAAGATGTAAACAGTGGTATACTGGTAAATGTTTAATAATAGGCTTTGTGGGAGGTGGATAGGGAGAATGTATCTCTGATTTGTATCATTTGCCAATTCAGTAGTGATTTCCAGTCTCTGTAATGCTAGTGCTCCCACTGTGGCCAATTTCAAGTTATTTACAAACAGCTTGCAAGGTTCCTGAACATTTAACAATTGGCTTTTGAGGTCTGATAGGAGCCAGGCATTACCGACACTCCACTGCATAGTAATTGAGATTCAAGACTTTCATGGTTATAACTGATAAGTTTGATCTCTCCCTGTTTACATCAACTAGTGCATTTTATGAGTTTTTTTTAATTTTACAGAGTTGACAAGTTACTGGATTATAATATATTGAAATTAGAAAAACTGTATTAAAAATATATTATGATTTGAGTCATTGATATGGTTGGATAGAATGAAATACATGTAATGCTACAAAACCACCACAAGTAACTGCATTTTGCTTTTTCTGGTGTCTTCATGCCGATATCAAAAGTGCATGCAATTCAGTAATTGTTAGAAGTTTCTATTCACAATAAAATTTAAGTTGGTGTGATTGGTGTGCCCTGAGGGATCTGTAAGAGGAGATTACTTTGACATTCCAAAGGTACGTTATGTTATCTTAGATGCAAAAAGACAATAGACAGGCTCATTTAAGATACAGGTTGACCTTTGTCAAGGAAGCTACTGATTTAGGATGTGACTACCGGCCACGACCTGCTTTTAGTTAGGAATTTTTACGTTCAGACCATCCTATGTGATTCCTTTCAGTCTCTTGACTTTGTGAAGCCGACCACGCAGGCCTTTCCTGAGCTTGTCAGTTTCGTATGTGGCCCCTTTTTCATCCACACTGGTTAATTACTCTTGTCTCTTTCTCTCACTCTCCTACCTGCTATCATTTAATTTAGGGCATCTCAGAATTCTTCCGTCGTCATGTATAATTAGATACACATAGACATTTTCCGGGGTACTGATTTCTAGGTGGACTTTTTGGCTTATTGTAAAAAAATTATTCCTATTGGGAAATTACATGTTTTTCCTGATGAGATTAATAAACAGGCATTTAAGACATTTGCAGAATTTAGACAGGAAACTGCAAGGGCCTACACTAAGTCTCCTTAGCTGGGGCTAAGGCGGAAAGATCACAGCAGTAATGACTGATGATTGCTCAATAATAGCAGCAAGACAGGCTCCCGTCTGCTGAGGCTAGTTTCCTTAAAGCCGTAGTGTCAAAGGAGTGGACTGAAAAGAACCCTACTTACAAATCCAGGGCCCTGCCTCAAACTAGTTGGTGGAAAAAGATGTTCTGAAATCATGGCCACTGATAAAAGCAATACGAACATGATGCTTCAATTAAGCAGCTATCCGTGCAATTCTAGGAAACTAGAAAACGAATGGAAATGAATCAGCTCCTTCCTTTATGTTGTAAATCATTGTTCTGGTAGTTGAGGGTCCAGTCAATGTTGATTTCCACAGAAATCAATAAATTAGTGCTTTCCATATTCTTGACATGTGGGCGAAGTATCAAACATAAGGAATATTCCCAAGTATTTATTGAATGATTATCAGACACTTGTTCAGTACTTTGGAAGATAAAGAATTATGAGGTAGTTTTTAATTCTTAAAAACCTTCACTTAAGGGGGGTGGGGGGGAGGGAGATGAGGGTAAGGGAGATCAAATATATGGTGATGGAAGGAGAACTGACTCTGGGTGGTGAGCACACAATGGGATTTATAGATGATGTAATACAGAATTGTACACCTGAAATCTATGTAATTTCACTAACAATTGTCACTCCAATAAATTAAAAATAAACAAATAAATAAATAAATTTAAAGAAAACCTTCACTTGTTTCTCACGTTATATTTATGTTTTGTTTTGTCTGTTTGTTTGTTTTTAAAGGAATTAGAAGAATTACAAGACCTTACTGGTGGTCCTGTTGGAGATGACTATAAAAAGATGGGAACACTTTTTGGTGAACTGAACAAAAACCTCATCAACATGGGCTTCACAAGGATATATTTTGGAGAACAAATTGTAGAACCAGTGATGGTCATTTTCTTTTGGGTTATGTTGTGGTTCCTTGGCCTGCAAGCCTTTGGACTAGTTGCTGTTCTTTGCCTTGTCATTATTAATGTACAACGTTAAAATATGACTGAGTGAGCTGTTGGTTGATGTTTGGTAGCCATATATGTAATTGGTGAAGTTATATATTTTACTACATGAAAGCTGAAAATCTTGCCTTGTTTCAAATTGTGTGTTATTTTGTAATTAAATATATAAGTGGATGTTGTTTAAAATTAAACTCAACTCTTGATTACAACAGGGTTGAATATACATCTTGTAGCTATTCAAAACTCTTGTTTCGCTACTGTGATCTGTACCCACTTTTAAACACCCCTATTCCTATACCAAAATTTAAATAACACCACCAAGTGAGCAGGGAAAATAACAGGATATGTAGTTCAAATTGGGCAATATAGGTCTTACAAAGAGTTCCAGTAAAACATTTTAGAAGAAAAATTTTGAAATAAGGAGCTAAAAATAAGTTTTACTTGGGGAATTGCTCCCCACCCACTGCCACCAAGTAACCAATGTTATTTGGGAAATAATTTGGATTTCTAGTGTCTGTTCAGCCCAAATCAATGTAAATGATAATTACTGTACATTACCTTAATATTTTGATGAAAATCAGTAAAGTTAGCATACCTTCTAAAGATTGAAAAGAATATTTTTTTGCTGTGGAAACTTCCAAAGTTAAATGTAACTTTTTTATATTGAAACACTTGAGCCTGGAATCACTTCAGTATATCATATAAGGTTTAGATACTTTTGGTGCTAATTACTTTTTGTGAATTTTTTAAGTCTCACAAGCCAGGTCCATAGTTGCTTGTACCCCATGGTAATGCTATATTTTCTTATATCAAAAAAGTTGCATATTTCCTGAAGAGACATTTTTCAGTGTATTTTTTTTCAGAAATTTATATTTTATAATTCTTCTATAGCAATTATAAGACTTTAGAAATCTGTTTCTTATCGTGGCAAGAATTTCTTTTCACCCCCCACCCCCAAATTGATTTGTATTATGGCCGAAATACTTAACTATTCTTTTAAGGAAAACAAATCAGCTCACTTTCTTTGATATCTATATTGGAAAGTACAGTATTACAGAGTAAAACCAAATGATTAAATTTGGAACTTAACAGCCAATTGTAATAGTATTCCTCTAAGGCTAAAGACATGTTACTAATGTGTCTTCATTCAGTACTTTGGGGTTTATATTGAAATAAGCATTTCTTTAAATATACTTTCAAAGTGGAAAATGTCTTAGTGATATTTTGGATTTTATTAGAGAATCTAAAATCTTTACATTTTTGTCTGAAAATATATATATAACCAAAGGAGAGGTAGTTGAGATAATTATCTAGAAATTCAAGTTAAATAAGAGGAAAATGAGACAATGGGACATTTTTATCTTTGGGAAGGCAATAACTAAAGTATATAAAGTGTTTACAAAGTTTCACTTTGTAATATTTATAATATTTCCTGTTTTAAAAATTTGTAAGTTCTCAGTGTCTTCCATTTTGAAGCAGAAAAATTGATGAAAAATGTTCAAGTTAAATTTCTAAAATCAGGTAATCCTGAACAAAAGTACCAGTGAGAGGGCACTAAAATGTATTGTGCATTGGTATAAATACAGACTTTTTAAAGTTTGACTTAAAGAAAAAAGAAAGACTTTGTACTACATCATTGTGATTTTATTGGGCTTACAGTATTTTTATGGTAACTTTATGAACTCGGCATACAGTTCAATTTATTTCAAAAGGTGTCTTCATTTGTGCACAGTAGAATTGTGAAGTTTTTAATGGAAACCAGAAGATTCTTTTATATCTGCATTAAATATTAAAAAGTGCATTATTTTCTATGCTACTAGGTATTTTAATTTTCCTTTGGAATGTGAAGAAGATATAGTATGCATAATAGCAGCTCTGGTTCCATCAGTGCCTGTAGGTGAAAATACTTTAAAAGTAAGTTTTAATAGTAATTATGTAGTATACTGACTATACTATGCTTCTGCACACTGCTGTTAGTTGGGTATATTTTTAATTAAGAAGTGAGATATTTTGCTGCTATTCTTTCTGCATATATATTGGTTAGAGCCGTATACCATCACATTGTTTGCTTAGATAGGGAAAAACAAATTTTGCTTATTTGATGGAAATGAAATATTTTCTTTTATGAGATATATCAGAATGCAGACTATACTGAAATCCTGAAACGAAAAGAAACTATTTCTTTGGTTCATGGTATAAGGAATTAGGTTGAAAATGATTCTCAATCATTTCAATTTCAGATACAAGCTAATTTTGGAAACTATTGCTTATGAAGAAAAAATATAGAAATTAACAAATGTTAAGTTATTAGGTTAATGTATATATCACACATACCCTCAATTCAAAGGAAATAGGTCAAGATCTACTAATAAACTGAATATAGATGAATAAATCAATTTTCACTAAAGTAAAATCTCAGTATTTGTAGAATTTATTCCTCTCGTATCTTAAGCTGTCATATACAAGGTATTTTCCCGCTTCTGGCCACCAGTCAGATTATCCTTGGTCCAGTAGTGTGCTGGAGCTTGCTTGCACTGGCCTGCACAAGCCAGCTGTGTACATTTTCCCCTACTCTGCCTTCAGGGATTTCAAGTTGGTAGCTTGAAATTGGGGGTGGCAGTGGTATTTACATTATGAAAAAAATTGGCAAACACAACAAATCAGAGCTCTTTTTCCCTGGCAAGCCAGTTGTTAAACATATATCAACACTCTAATGATTAGCCACTCTAGAGGCCACATTCCCATTTCTCCTCCTACAGATATAAAAGGAATATTTTTATATATTTGTTTTTATATATGTTGGGGCAAATCCCCCATACTATTTGGATCTTTTCCATGTGGAAATTATGGACCATGGTTGTCTCCTGACAGACATCTATTTATTTACTCACATGTTTTGACCAGAGAAAAGTCTCTCTGGGCTGTCACTGAGCTGCAAATCCATTATATACTATGTAAGTCAGGGGTGTCCAAACTGCAGCCCGCGGGCCAACTGCGGCCCGCAATCCATCTTTAATTGGCCCGCAGCAAATTCCGAAAATATATTTAGTTTACTTAAATAAACCAGGTGAGGCAATACGTACTTCACCTCGAGTGAGTGGCCCGGCTGTTTGTGTATTTTACCGCATATGGCCCTTGGTGAAAAATGTTGGAAAAAGTTTGGACACTCCTGATCTAGGCAATAAGATAGTTACAGAAATGATGGAGGACAAATTACAAGCATGACTAAGGTCTGTTGTAAACTAGAAATGTTTGCTGGTGGGCAATAACCCAATACCTACCCCACAGCTTCTCTTGGGAAGCTCTGGAAAATCTGTGGGCCTGAGATAGGCGCTATCTGGCTGTGGTGTTCTCAGAGGCGTTTTTTGCGGGTGGTTGAGAGCCCAGCACAGATGCGGGAGCTGAGACTGCATTGACTTTGTAGAAACCACTGACCACACCCCTTAGTTCCCTGGACCCCTGCCCTGCCCAACTAGAGCTGCATTGCCAGGGGCCCACTGAGTTCTGGGTGGCCGGCCCAGCCCCACAAGCCGCAGAGGCCTTTTGCAGTAGCAGAGGACCTGCAAGAGCCCGGGGAGATTTTGCTGGTGGACAGTGATGCAAAACCTGTGCTGCAGCCACTCTTGTGCCTCTCTCAGGGATTTGTGAGCCTCAAACAAGTGGTGGCTGGTGTTCTAAGGGCATTGAGCGAAGTGGTCCCAGGTGTAAGAACTGCATCTGCATTAACTTTGTAAAAGCTACCAGCCATTCCTGGTGACTCCCTGGGCCCCGCATTGCCCAGGAGTGCTGCATTGCTGAGGGCACTCAACACCAGGTCAACCTACCCGGCCTGCACACCTAAGGAGGCTCTTTCATCGGCTCCTTACAGGCAGCTGTCAAGTGGCAATAGGCCTGGGGGCCCTGGGCCTTTTGCTAAGCTGCCCCAGGCCCAATACTGGAGACAGCCAGCCTTGGATCACAGAGAGGCCACCCCCACATGCCTTCAGGTCCGTCACAGGCAGCAGCCAACCACGTACAGCTTTGGGACTCCTACCAGGTAGCTATAGGCCAGTAACAGGCAAGGCTAAAATCGGCTTGCACGGGAGCCCCTCCCAAGAGACACTAGAAACAACACACCCAGAGGCCAGCCTCACACCACACCAGAGCACTACATGGCTAGCCTTACAAATGGAACACCTAAAGAGGGGTCTCAACAGGCACAAGAGCCCACAGGGGCAAATCATCTAAAGGGTCAGCTCCCACACAGCAACTCATACACTGTGGGTGTAGCTGATCATCACAGTTAGCCTGGGAGTCAGTCCCACCCACTGGTGCACCAAAAACAATCAAGGCTCAACTACAACGGGAACACACACACAACACACTCAAGGGATACTCCTGGAACATGTGCACAGGATATCAGGAAGACTGCGTCGTTGGACTACATAGGACACAGACTACATAAGGCCACCCAGCAAAGACTGAGAGACATAGGAGATCTATATAGTACATAGAAGTAAACACAGAAAGGCAGCCACAATAAGGAAATAAACGAAAATGTCCCAAATAAAGGAACAGGAGAAGCCTCCAGAAATAGAACTAAATGAAATGGAGGCAACCAACCGAACAGAGACAGAGTTTTAAAACACTGATTAAAAAAATGCTTATGGAATTTAGTGAGAGTTTCAAAAAGAGATAGCAAGCATGAAGAAGGCCACAGAAACCATAAAAAAGAACCAGTCAGAAATAAAGAATATAATAACTGAAATGAAGAATACACTAGAAGGAATCAAAAGCAGATTAGAAGGAGCAGAAGATCCAATCAGCAATTTAGAAGACAAGGTAGCAGAATACACCCAATCAGGACAACAAAAAGAAAAAGGAATAAAAAACAGTGAAGATAGTTTAAGGAACCTGTGGGACAACATCAAGCATAACAATATTCGCATCATAGGGGTACCAAAAGGAGAAGAGAGGGAGAAGGGATTGAGAACCTATTTGAAGAAATGACTGGAAACTTCCCTAACCTGGTGAAGAAAATAGATATATAAGTTTAGGAAGCTCAGAGAGTCCCAAGCAAGATGAACACAAAAAGGCCCACTTCAAGACACATCATAATTAAAATGGTAAAGGTTAAAGACAAAGAGAGAATCCTAAAGGCAGCAAAAGAAGACAAGTAGTTACTTACAAGGGAGCTCCCATAAGACTGTCAGCTGATTTCTCAACAGACACTTTGCAGGCCAGAAGGGAGTGGCAGGAAACATTCAAGTGATGAAAACAAGGACCTACAACCAAGACTACTCTACCCAGCGAGGCTATCATTTAAAATTGAGGGAGAGATAAAGAGCTTCCCAGAAAAGATTAAGCTAAAGGAATTCATTACCACCAAGCCAGTATTATAAGAAATGTTAATAGGACCTTAAGAAGAATAAAGGAGAAAACAAACAAATGAAGATAAAAAATATGAATAACAAAATGGCAATAGCTATGTACCTATTAATAATCTCTTTAAATGTAAATGGATTAAATGCTCCAATCAAAGGACATACGGTAGAAGAAGGGATAAGAAAACAAGATCCATGCATATGCTGTCTACAAGAGACTCACCTCAGGTCAAAACACACATACACACACACACACACACACACTGAAAGTAAAAAGATGGAAAAAGATTTCCTTGCAACTAGAAACAAGAAAAAAGTTGGGGTAGCAATACTTATATTTGACAAAATAGACTTTAAAATGACCATAATAAGAGGAAAAAAAGGATATTACATAATAATAAAGGGATCATCCAACAAGAAGACATCACCCTAGTAAACATTTATGCACCTAACAAAGGAGCACCTAAATATATAAAGCAGATAGTGACTGACGTAAAAATAGAGATCAACAGTAACACAATTGTAGTAGGGGACTTTAACACCCCACTGACACCAATAGACAAATTTTCCAGACAGAAAATCAACATGGAAACAGCAGCCTTAAATGACACACTACACCAGATGGATTTAATTGATATTTTAAGAGCATTTCACACTAGAGCAGTATAATATATATTCTTTTCAAGTGCACATGGAATGTCTTCCAAGATAGACCACATGTTATGCCACAAAACAAGTCTCAATAAGTTTAAGAAGATTGAAATCGTATCAAGCATCTTTCTGATCGCCATGCTATGAACCTAGAAATCAATTAAAAGAAAAAAAAGACAAACACATGGAGTCTAAACATGCTACTAAATAATGAATGGGTCAACAATGAGATCAAAGAAGAAATCAAAAGATACCTTGAGACAAATGAAAATGAAAACACAATGACACAGGGAAAGCAGTCCTAAAAGGGAAATTCATAGCAATGCAGACCTACCTAAAGAAGCAAGAAAAATCTCATCAACAGTCTATCTTTACACATAAGGGAACTGGAATAAAAAACCCAAAACAAAACAAAATAAATGGCGTACAAAGCCCAAAGTGAGCACAAGAAAGGAAATAATAAAGATCAGAGTAGAAATAAACGAGAAACTAAAA
This sequence comes from Rhinolophus hipposideros, assembly GCF_964194185.1. Classification (NCBI taxonomy): domain Eukaryota; kingdom Metazoa; phylum Chordata; class Mammalia; order Chiroptera; family Rhinolophidae; genus Rhinolophus; species Rhinolophus hipposideros. The sequence continues at coordinate 37,553,773 of NC_138047.1, forward strand.
ATAATACAAAATATCAATGAAACTAAGAGCTGCTTTTTTGAAAAGGTAAACAAAACTGACAAACCTTGACTAGACTCATCAAGAAGAAAAGAGACAGGACTCACATAAATAAAATCAGAAATGAAAGAGGAGAAGTGACAACCCACACCATAGAAATACAAAAAAAATTTAAGAAAATACTATGAGCAACTATACACCAACAAATTGGACAATCTGGAAGAAATGCATAAATTCCTAGAAGCATAAATCTTTCAAGGCTGAGTCAAGGAGAAACAGAAAATCTGAACAGAATGATTACTGCTAACTAAATTGAATCAATAATCAACAAGCTCCCAACAAACAAAAGGTCCTGGACCAGGTGGCTTCACAGGTGAATTTTACCAAACATTCAAAAAAGAATTAATATCTATTCTCAAGCTAGTCCAAAAAATTCAAGAGGAGGGAAAGCTCCCAAGCTCATTTTACAAGGTCAACATTACCCTGATTCCAAACCAGAAAAAGACATTACAAAAAAAAACCCACAACAACTATAGGCTGATATCCCTGATGAACATAGATGCAAAAATCGTCCACAAAATCTTAGCAAACCAAATTCAGCAATACATTAAAAAGATCAGACACCACGATCAAGTGGGATTCATTCCTGGTATACAAGGTTGGTTCAACATCCACAAATCAATTAATGTGATGCACCACATAAACAAAATGAAAAATAAAAATCATATGGTCATATCAATAGATGCAGAAAAAGCATTTTACAAAATCCAGCATCAATTTATGATAAAAACTCTCAGCAAAGTGGGAAGAGAGGGAACATATATCAACATAATAAAGGACAAATATGACAAACATACAGCTAATATCATAATGGGGAAAAGCTAAAAGCATTCTCCTTAAGATCAGGAAAAAGATAAGGATGCCCACTTTCACCACTTTTATTCAACATAGTACTGGAAGTTCTAGCCACAACAATCAGACAAAAAAAAAAAAAAAAGAATAAAAAAAGGAAAAAAAAGAAAGAAAAGAAAGAAAAGGCATCCAATTGGGAAAGGCAGAAGTAAAATTGTCATTATTTGTAGGTGACATGATATATAGAGAACCCCAAAGATTCCACTGAAAAACTATTAGAACTGATAAATAAACTTAATAAAGTAGCAAGATAACGTTCAGAAATTGGTTACATTTTTATATACCAATAATGAACTATCAGAAAGAGAATTAAGAAAACAATCCTATTTACAATTGCATCAAAAAAATACTTAGGAATAAATTTAACCAAGGAAGTAAAAGACCTGTAATAAAAAAATTATAAGACACTGAAGGGAGAAATTAAAGAAGATACAAATAAATGGAAACATACTATGCTCATGGATAAGAAGAATTAATATAGTTAAAATGTCCATACTACCCAAAGCAATCTATGTAATCCCTAACAAAATACCAATGGCATTTTTCACACCTTGAACAAATCATCCTAAAATTTATATGGAACAATAAAAGACCCCTAATAGCGACGGCAATCTTGAGAAAGAACAAAGCTAGAAGTATCACGCTACCTGACATCAAATTATACTACAAGGCTCTAATTATCAAAACAGCCATAGTGTTGTCATAAAAACAGACCCATAGATCAATGGAACAGAATAGAGAGTCCGGAAATAAATCCATGCCCTATATGGTCATTTAATTTATAACAAAGAAAGCAAAAAGTTACATTGGGATAAAGACAGTCTAATAAGTGGTGCTGGGAAAACGAAACAAATAAATGCAAAAAAAAAAATGAAACTGGATAACCTTCTTATGCCTTATACAAGAATAAACAAAATGGATTAAAGATTTAAATATAAGATCTGAAACCATAAAACTCCTAGAAGAAAATATAGGAAGTAAACTCTCAGACATTATCCTTAGCAATATTTTTACTGATATATCTCCTCGGGCAAGGGAAACAAACAAACAAAGCAAATGGGACTACATCAAACTAAAAAAATTTTCACAGCAAAGGAAACCATCAACAAAACAAAAAGACACCCTACTGAATGGGAGAAGATACTTGCCAATGATACATCTGATAGGGGGTTAATATCCAAAATTTATAGAAAACTCATACAACTCAACACCAAAAAAACAACCCAATTAAAAAATGGGCAGAGGACCTTAATAGACATTTCTCCAAAGAGGACATACAGATGGCTAATAGACATATGAAAACATGCTCAAGTCACTAATCATCAGAAAAAAGCAAATAAAAACCACAATATATATCACCTCACTCCTGTCAGAATGGCTATCGTCAGTAAATTAACAAACAAGTGTTGGTAAGGATGTGGAGAAAAGGGAACCTTGCACATTATTGATGGGATTGCAAATTGATACAGCTAATAAGGAAAACAGAATGGAGTTTCCTCAAAAAATTAAAAGTAGAATTACCTTATGACCCAGCAATTCCACTCCTGAGTATTTATCCAAAGAAATCGAAAACACTAATTCAAAAAAATATATGCACCCCTATGTTTACTGTAGTGCTGTTCACAATAGCCAAGATACGGAAACAACCGAAATGCCCATCAATAGATGATTGGATAAAGAAATTGTGGTACATTTATACAATGGAGTATTTTATTACTCTGCCATGAAAAAATGAAATCTTACCATTTGCAACAACATGAATGGATCTAGAAGTTACTGTGCTAAGTGAAGTAAGTCAGACTGAGAAAGAGAAATACCATATGATCTCACGTACATGTGGAATCTAAAGACCAGAATAAACAATTAAACAAAACAAAAATAGATTCATATTTCAAAACAAATAGACTAGCAAATTGATGTTTGCTAGATGGGAGAGGGGTTGGAGGATGGGTCAGAAAGGTGAAAGGATTAGGAAGTACAGATTGGTAGTCACAAAATAGTCACAGGGATGTGAAATACAGTGTGGGGAATATAACCAATAATGTTGTACAGACTATGTAGGGTGTCAGATGGGTACTGGACTTACGGGGGGGGGGTCACTTCATGATTATATAAATGCCTAACCACTACGCTGTACACCTGAAACTAATATAAAATAATATTAAATGTCAAGTATAATTAAATATATATATTTATATATAGTCACGAGATGTAAAGTACAGCATAGGGAATATAGTCAATGGTACTGTAATAGCTGTGTATGGTGGCAGATGGGTAGTAGACTTGGTGGGGTTATCACTTTGTGAGGGGTGTAAATGTCTAATCATGTTGTTTTGTATATCTGAAACTAACAAAAGAAAATCCCATTCCCTTCCTCTTTATTTTTCTTTTTAAAGGCAAAAAGTGTCTAATGAATATTTAGTGGGTTTCTTTTTTTACTTTAGTAATTATCCTACTATGATAGAATAACGTGTTATGTACTCTAATAGTCATTTTTGTGATGTACAGAAAATAGTAGGAAAACAGGTTCCAAAAATATGTCTCTCATTTTTATTAGGGGACAGTAAAACCACTGTAATTAAGAGAATTAAAAACAAGAGGTGGTTAAATTCTGAATTTTATGGTACTTGGACATATGCAATGTTCATATATTTTCAGTTACCTAAAGAAAAGAAACTGAATTAAACTAGTTCGTGGGCTGAGGCCCTGCTCCACTCCTACTGTTTTAACAAATAGATAAGGGTTACTTACAATCGGTACATCATTTGATGGAATATAAAATTAGGGCTTCTAAAGTGCTTAACGATGGTTAAAAGGGTTTCATTTCAAACTATCATTGTGGTTTAGTACATCCTTTTGAAATAGTGTCAAACCAGGTTGGAACTTTTACAAAGTCTCAATTAGAGAATTCAGAATTACATGAAACTTTAAAGTGCTCAGTGACTCTAAAAATGTACTACCAAATCTTGTCCAATCTTGAGGTATCAATTTTAATTTGTGAATATCCTGGAGCTAAAATCTATTGACTTGGGCACCCACCCAGTAGGCCAAGGAACAAAGGAAATGATAGAAGCAGAAAGAATTGAAATTTTAGTTGAAGCAAGTTTCATATAGGTAAGCCCTAGGGGTTACGAATGGATTAAAGGCCTGAGAAGTGAAAGAATGAAGAAGTCCCCGCCCGCCCTTATTCCACACTGCGGGCCTGTCTCCCGCAGCCGCCCTCCCTAGTCTTGGTTTCCTCCAGCCCCTGGCCCAGCACCGAGTCTCCGGGGTAGGAGGCGCCCTCGCCTGGGCCCGCAGCTGCAGCTTTAGGAGCAGCAACACTGCGCCCCCTGGCGGGTGCCCAGGAACCCTGAGGCTTCTGGGCTCCAGGTGAGTGGAGGGCGCAGTGGGGCTGGGCGGTGACCCGGGCGTTGCTACGACGCCGGCGGCGCGCGTCCCTGGCAGCCGCCCCCCACGTCAAGGTTTGTTTAATAATCGCCCGGGTATTTATGGCCAGGCTCTGGGCAGCCGCCCGGAGTCAGGAGCCTGCGGGCAGCAGAGGAGGCGCGGCAGCGCTGGCTCAGGGCACCTCCCCCCCGGCTCCCCAAACCCTGCCAGGTCTGACCCGCGGGGGAGGATGGAAATATCCGCCGCGCTCTGAGCCCCCCAGGAAGATAACACCCTTCCCGCCAGATCACCCCGAGGTCCTGCGTCGGCCACCGACTCGTCCCCTTCGCGTCTCCATCTCCCAGAGCCGGGCCGAGCGGAACAGCGAGCGATGGCGGACAACCTGAGGAAACTAGTCTCCAGCGAATCCTTGCGATCGATGCAGGACAAGCTGGAGCTCTGGCTGAGGGACTACAACGTGAGTCGGGGTGGACGGCCCCCGGGTCGTCCTCCCTCTAGTCCCTGTACAGCCCTCGGAGGAGGTTTCTTAGGGCTGGCACCCAGGTGGCTGCTGTGCAAAGCCGCGGCGGTTGTGAGGCCGAGCAGGGACCCGGCCTCAGGCTGCGATCGCGGGGACCAAGGACAGGCACGTGTCTGCCGGCGCCCTTCGCTCGCCACCGCCAGGCGGCGCTGGGGGGGCGCGGCCGGCCGAGCGCGGGTTCGGAGAGGAGCAGTGGAGAGCGCAGCCGCTGTAGTGGTAACCAAGGACGCCGGTGGCCCTAGCAACGGGGAAGCCCTGCTGTCTGACCCGGGTCTGGTCAAGCCTGCCACGCGCCCTCCATTCTCTCCGCCAGCAATCCACCCCCCGACCCCCAACTCGAATTATAACCCTCCTCCTTCTTCTCCATAAACCTCCTACTCTTGGGGATACGCAGCGGCTGTATCAGGACCGATTTTACAGTACACCCAGGAATTATTACCCAGAGCAGAGTGAGTGAAACGGACACTTGCCAACGTTGCGGTTTCACTAGTAAGATGGCACAGTTAAAAGACCAAGGCAGATTTCAGAAGGCCTGTTGCCAGGGCATTTGTAAGAAGCCAGCCTCTTCAAGTCTTCTTAATCCCCTCTCCGGCTCCCATTATTTCTCCCCACCTCCAGAAGGCAGAATTCCAGTACAGAATTTGCTTTACATTCGGTCACTCTGTCTTAAATAGGAGAATCCTCTCTTACCGTGTTTCCCCCAAAGTAAGACCTAGCTGGACAATCAGCTCTAATGTGCCTTTTGGAGCAAAAATTAATATAAGACCCGGTTTTATTTTACTATAAGACCGGATATAATATAATTAATATAATATAATATAGTATAATATATAACATGTGATTATAATATAAAATATAATATAACATCATACCTGGTCTTACATTAATTTTTGCTCCAAAAGACGCATTACAGCTGATGGTCCGGCTAAATCTTATTTTCAGGGAAACACGGTACTTGCTACCTAGTCTTCAAAGGTTGAGAATAACAAATCTTTTTTTTTTTTTTAATTAATTTTATTGGGGTGACAATTGTTAGTAAATTTACATAGATTTCAGGTGTACAATTCTGTATTACATCGTCTATAAATCCCATTGTGTGTTCACCACCCAGAGTCAGTTCTCCTTCCATCACCATATATTTGATCCCCTTTACCCTCATCACCCACCCCCCACACCCTTACCCTCTGGTAACCACTAAATTATTGTCTGTGTCTATGAGTTTTTGTTTCTCATTTGTTTGTCTTGTTCTTTTTGGTTTATATACCACATATCAGTGAAATCATAGGGTTCTCTGCTTTTTCTGTCTGACTTATTTCACTTAGCATTATTCTCTCGAGATCCATCCATGTTGTCACAAATGCTCCTATATCATCTTTCCTTAACGCCGAATAGTATTCCATTGTGTATATGTACCACAACTTCTTTATCCATTCATCTATCGAAGGACATTTTGATTGTTTCCATGTCTTGGCCACCGTAAACAAAGCTGCAATGAACATTGGCGTACACGTGTCTCTATAGAGAAATGCTTTTATATTTTTGGGGTAGATACCCAAGAGAGCGATTGCTGGGTCATATGGTAATTCTAGAGAATAACAAATCTTGATACATGTATTTACCCCTCTTAAAACGACCTCTTATAAAATAATTTTGTTATTTCCCTGTGGCCTAAATAAACTCTGAATATTAAAAAGTATATTTAGTTTGTCAAAGATAACATTTAACACAAATGACACTAGCATTTGGCTGGACCAAATTAAATGATTATTTTAGAAACTACCTGTAACTACTGAGAAATGCCCAAGTTTATTGTACTTTCCCTTCTCATTAACAGTGGTCCATCACATTCCTCTGTTCTCAATGAAACCATTTCAACCTAGCTCTGCCCCCTACCCACCCACATACGCATAGTAAACACTGCACTCTCAGAGACCAGTGCCTTTCCAAATTACGTGCCCATCATTTTCTTCAACTCTCTGGCATCTCTGTCGCATTTGACTGTTGACATCCCCATTCTTCTAAGACTGTATTTGTTATCTGTTCTCTTAATTCACTCCCTCTTGTGACTGTTCTTCAAGGGCCAGACTTTAGAAATCTTATCTTCTACCTTCATTCCTGCTTCAGCTTTTATAAGCATGCTGATGAATCTCATATCTATATTCAGGGCCTGTTCTCATCTGAGCTGTCACTTCCCCAATTAACCATTGGACATTTTCAACTGTGCTGTAATCTCAAAGTCAAAACCGACATTAGCCTCTCCTATGCCCCAAACACCAACCTCTTTCCTAATTTGTCTTATGGATACTCCATAAGACAGGATATGGATACGCCATATCCTTTTGACCAGCATAATCTGCTGGTACCAGCTTCTAAATTTACACAGAACCTGAGCACTTTTCATCATCTCCACTGCTACCACCCTTGTCCACTTTCAATCATCTTTCATCTGGATTATATACAAATAACTAGAAGTGATTCTGCTAAATTTCAAGTCTGGTCAAGTTACTCCTCTGGCAAAACCCTCCAGAATTCTATCTCACTCGGAATAAGAGCCACAGTTTCTAAGATGGCTACCACGCTCCTATGAAATGGGTTCCTTTAAACCCTGTGACTTCATCTTACTCTCTTCCTTGCTCAATCCACCCCAGCAATTCTTGACCTTCTTGTTCTTTCTAGAGCAAAGCTGTCCAATAAAAATTTCTATGATGACGGATATGTTCTGTATCTGTGCTGTCCAATATAGTAGCTATTGAAACAAATCACAAGAACAACAGCAAACATTGCCAACTCATTTTTTTTTTAGTTATTGAAGAGATGCTGCATAATTACATTACGTGGCCTTTGAAACTTGGATTGTTCCACTGGATGTTCAGGGACAGCTTCGCGTGAACACCTAACTTTTCCTCTTTTGTGGTTATTGAGAATGTTGATGAAAGAGCCATAGAGAATCCCTTCTTGTTCAACCAAGAATTGAACCAATTGTTAAGAGCTTAATAATTCATTCAACAAATGGTTACTGAGCTTCTGCTATGCGTAAAGATTTGGGTGAGACACTATATGCATTTGCAGTGCACATTTATTAATTTATTCATTCAACAAATATTTTTTCAGAGCTTACAATGTACCTGTCTGTGCTAGGTGCTGGGAATAGAAATGTCAAGTGCTTCAGAATGATGAACTTCCAGTGGAAGAGGACAAAGGATAGAGGAAATAGCATGTGCAGAAAGCAGAGAGGTGTGAAAAGGTTGGGATATTTGAGGAGTCTGTGAATAAATAGTTTAAGGCAGAGAGTGGAAGTGAGATGAGGCTGAGGAGGTAGGGCGGGGAGAGGACAGAGGGTGGAGGAGTTTGGACTTGATCTGAGGGTGGTGGGGAGAAACTAAAACCATTGTGTATGGAGCGTGTTTGACTTTTGAAAAGTTTGCTCTAGCTGTTGCATGACGTGGACTCTGGAAACTAGGGAGAAAGACAGGGCTGGAAGATACTTTAGGCAACACATGATATGAATCAGCCTCTTGTAAACTACGCTGGCACATTTAGTAAACAAGGGCAAAGACTCTTAGAATGGTACTTTAGGTTCTTGTAAGAGGATGCTATCCCCAGGACCCCCAATTTATCATGCTCTATCTACTCTGTAAAAGGGTCACATTAATGGCCTATGCAGAACGGGATTCTGATTACCTAATTAGTCCAGAGAGATGTTAAGATGAGAAATCAGTTTCCTGACAATGTTGGCAGCACCTGGAAAAGGTCACCTCGGGGCTGAAACTCTTCCCTCTGAGATCCTTTGTTTCCACTCAGAGTCCTGTGGTCTAGGGAGCTAACTTTGGTCAGATGCTCTGAGATTTATTACTTTTAAAATGTACTCTATGTAATTACAGTAACAAATGGTAAGAATCTACTATACCCTTGGTAACTCCATCCCTAAAATAGGATAGGATTATATTTCTTAAAGTAAAATAATAGACCCTAGGACATTACAATCTAAAAACTTGTGATTATCTGATTTATGAGTGGGGATGGTAAAGCAGGCTGGTGACGCTTCCTCTTAAATTCCTCTCCTCTTGTGTTATGGATATCTGCACTAACAAGTGAAAACAGCACATTAGATATCAGCCCATAAAAAGGGGCTTCTAAAAAGGTGCCTCCTCTGTTTTAGAACAATTTCTGTGGTTAAACTAGAGGTTGCGTCTGCCAAAATATGCCAGATTTTTAGTACAAAAAGTCGTTGTAGTTGCTATGGTGTCTTCAGACTCTCTTCCTGACCCTTCCCCCTTAGTCAACATACTTCTACACTCTTGAGATTCACTCTAGGTAGTAAATTTATAGAGAACGTTTTTCTTCCTTCAGGACCTTTATCTCTTTACGAGACAAACTACAGTGCAGTAATGAATAAGTCCCCAAATCTTGTGTCCCAATATAGCAGATTTATTTCTCATCCATGCTAAGTCTGATGGCAGCCCTCTCCATCACTGGTTCGATTTTGGGGGTCCTCCATCTGGTGGAGCAGCCATCTCCTAGGATCTCGAAGTTCTGCAGGGAAAGAGAGAAAATGAAGAAGTTGCATTACTCTTTTTTTATACACATCACTTCCACTCATCATCCCTTGGTCAGAATTAATTATCTGGCCCCAATCTATTTATAAGAGAGCCTGAGAAATGGAAAGCACATGAAATATGTGATTGGTGCTACTGTTTCTGCCACAGTTACTAATGATGACTTCATAGCCACGAAAGAAATTAAGTGATTAGGACAGCTTATTTTATTTTTAGCAAAGGGGCTATCAACTTTTAATTTGATTTTTCTTGTTTTCATCTTGGACAAACTTGATGGAAAGATCATCATGGTTTAATATTTAAGGAGAATAAATAACGAAAGAAATCCAATAGGAATATTAGCAGTCAAGACGATAAAATCCAGTCCAGAAACGTAAATAAAAGCTTTTGCTAAATTGTTGGGGTTTATATTAACCTACGTTTTCTTGTATCTAAAATTCAGTACTTTGGTTTTAAAACTTTGTGGTGGAGATAGAATTGTGGCAAAGCCAGCCATAATGTAGATACAGGGTTGATTTGGGGAACAGGGCTGCTTGAAAGACTGCATGCATATGGGACTTCCACTTTCTTAGGGGAGCAATTGTAGCCTGTTATAACTAGCATATAAAGAGCCCTTGAATGCTTGCAAAGCATTCTTAATGCATTATTGCCTTTAAACTTTATAATAATAGCAGGTTTTATTTGCTACATTTTATTGATGAGAAAACAAAATCTTAGGAAGGCAGCTTACCAGCCCAAGGTCACTCCACTAGAAAAAGTGGAACTTAGATTTGTAACTAGGTCTTTTGCTTGCCAAGTCCATTCTCTTATCTCCTACAGAGGAAGGAAAGGTATAAGGAAATTCCTCTTACACTCAGTGTCCATTTCCTGTCACTGCACCCCACCCCCAGCATATGTACCCTGGCAATGGGAAAAAGAGAAGGTAGATATTAGAGGTTTTGTTTTCCTTGTGTGCATTTCCATGACCAAGGAGCTGCAAAATACTGCCCCTCAGACTAGTGACACATACTACTGATTATTTCTACTCCTTGCTCATCCACAAATTCTCTAATTGGCAAGTTTGGATTGATTTTCTCATTGTATGTAAAATGAATTCTTTTTTTTAAACGTACTGCATAGGAGGGTGATTTTTTTTCTTTTTTCTTTGTTTTTTTAAATTAAAGTTTATTGGAGTGACAATTGTTAGTAAAGTTACATAGGTTTCAGGTGTACAATTCTGTAATACATCACCTATATATCACATTGTGTGTTCACCACCGACTCAGTTCTCCTTCCATCACCATATATTTGATCCCCCTTACCCTCATCTCCCACCCCCCATTCCCCCTTACCCTCTGGTAACCACTAAACTATTGTCTGTGTCTCTGAGCTTTTGTTTCTTCATTTGTTTGTCTTGTTCCTTTGTCGTTTTCAGTTTTATATCCCACATATCAGTGAAATCATACAGTTCTCTACTTTTTCTGTCTGCCTTATTTCACTTAGCATAATAATCTCAAGATCCATCCATGTTGTCACAAATGAAAAATGAAAAAGTCAGGCAAACCATTTAATGTTGTAACAGCATTCATATTTTAAAGGAATATTGTGATGAATCCTTTTGTACTATTTAATTCTTACCTAATACATATGAAGCATATTTTGTGTGTGTGAGACTGAAGTTTTTTAAAACAGAAATAAATGGATTTTATACTGAAATTGATGGATTTAAATAGCTTCTCAAACTAAAGTTGGCAAGTTGATTACAAATATTTGGTGACAAATGTTATTATTTTAGTGCTGGAAAGTTTTCTCTCTCTTTTTCATATTGTGGAGTTAATTCAAGGTTAGGACTAGGATAGCAGGTAGGAGAGAAACATGGGAAGAAAGACATAGAAGATAATCAGCCTCTCGTGGGGGGAGATGTTAAGTGGGTCAATCAAATCTATTGATTTCCAGGCACAAAAGTGACTGGAATAGAGAGTCGCTGGAGGGATGTAAGGCTGGGCAAGTCACTTGGAGACATTTTATGAAGGACCTTGGCTCAACGTTTAGGCTCACTGGGTCAGGAGCTTTTGCTTGGGCAAGAGAGTGGTGACACTGAAGGGATGGGAACAATGTTTCTGTCCTGTTACTCTTCCCCACACTGTGACTATGACACTTCTTGAAAGAGGAATCTGTTCTGTGTTCATTGCCTTAGCTTCTTCAACTCCCATATGTTCCTCATCATGGAACAATCTGGAAGTATATCGAATACCCCTCCCCCCCATCATTCTGGTAGAACAGGTCTCCTAACAGTCACCAGAGGCCCCCTGGTGGTCAGTCAAGTCCAATCTCCTTTTTCCTAGTCCCTATCTCCTAGTCCCTATCTCCTAATCCCTATCTCCTTGATTTCTCTGCAGCAATTGGCACATCTTTTCAAGTTTTATGGCTTTAGCTGCTTCCCAGATGCTGGTGAGTCCCAAATCTATCTGCAGCATGGGCCATTCTCCATCGCTCCTGACGTGAGTGCCCACCTGCCTTCCAGACAGCTCCACGTGGAAGCTCCAACTCCTCTAACCAGCACGAACCACACAGGACTAGTTATCCTCTCTCCAGTCTTGTTGGCTCTTTGCTTGTGGCCTCGGGTTGGGCAATAGCATCGCAATTGCCCCTGTGGCCCAAGTCAGAAACCTGGGCGCTTCCCTCCCCATTCTGCCTCACAAATGGGTTCATCAAGCCGTGAGGACTCTACCTGTGAAATATCTGTCTAACACCTCCCACCTTTCCCCTCTAGCTACTGTTGCTCTTATTCAAGCTCACATCATTTATTAAATGTGCAGGAAAACCAACTTCTAGGGCATGTTTAAGGCAGATCTCAAGCGAACTTTGTTGCAAAAATACGTGTTGCAGCCAAGGAGGAGACTCAGGTATAGTAGCTTCTTGCTGTCCAGGGAATTCTGTCCCTAGCAGGACTCACAGTATCTTTACAGCCATCGTGGTTACAAAAGGAGGCTAATAGCCCATCTCTGTTGCACAGGGGTTGGTAGCTTTAAAAGAACAAGTTCCGTATGTGCTAATAATGTTGGTAGTTATATTCCTGAATATTCTACTCCTTTCTGTTACCTCTTGCTTTCCCATGTGCTCAAAGCTGTAGACTAAGTCTGAAGGTTATTTGTTTAAGTTCCACATCTAGAACATGGCATATTTCTATTGATTTCCCTGCCTTGCTCCTTGCCCACCTCCAATTCAACTTTGATATTGCGGTTTGAGGGGTCATTTTTTTTGGCTCCTCACTTCTCAGACCAGTGATTTTCAACACAGAGCAAAGCACTATCCCCGAGGCAGTGCTTTTAAAACTTACCCACAGAAATCAATGCATTTCACTCCGCAACATAACACACATACACCCTTATGCATATGTAATTGAAGCAAAGTTTTTACGAATCTTTAGTAATTGTGATATACTCTGTTATCTCTTAATTTTTCTTGGTGGGGGGCTGGTTGAGCCCTACTAAATTGATCTCACTTCCCACTAATGCCGTGGTTCTCAATCTTGGTTGCGCATAAAAATCATCTAGAAAGCTTTAAAAAATTTTCCAGTTCTTTCCACGCTCAAAGAACTAGAATTTCTTGGAGTAGGAGCCCACCAAGCTCCTCAGGTGAAGGCTTTCCTGAATCTTCCTGGTTTTTTACCATGTCCTCCTTTGAGCCTCACCACTGAAATCTGGTCCTACCTTTATGATAGTAAATAGTACCTGGTTTTGCATTTATTGACATGTTTGTCTTAGACTATAAATTCCTTGAGGGCAAGAGACTGACTCCTTCATCATTGTGTTGCTCGCCTGCAGCGCCCAGTAGCCCCCTCCAGAGGGATTTGTTGAGAGCATAAATGCACGAGTGAAGCAGAGAGTAAACCATCTATCTTCTTCTTTGCCTTCCTGGTTCTTCTTCATCTTTCTTCCTGGCTGTCCTCTTATTTCTTACCGCTCTTGTTTTGGTTTTCATTCATTGCCCCTTCCTCCTCAGCCCACTTCTGAATTAGCAAAATTGCCCTCTGCCCGGCCCTCAGCCCTCTCCCCACTCTGTACTCTCCCTAATGATCTCATCTACACATACAGCTTCCACTCTGTCCATCTGCTGAAGGCTTCCAAAGCCACATCCCCCACTCCATCTCTCTTCTGAGAGCTAGACTGATTTTCCAGCTGTTTTTGGTAAAACATCATGGTTGAGAACTCGGCTTTAGTGTCAGAGGCCACAGGAATGGGATTAGGTTCCAGCTCAAACACTGTCTCTTCCAAATAACTTAAGACCTTTGTTTTGCTCGTTTGTGATGTGGGGATGATGAATGGCATCCAGTTTGCAGGGTCCTTTTGAGGATTAAAGAAAAGTGTATTTAAAGCCCTTAGCACAGTGCCTGGCTGGCACAGAGTAGGTGCTCAATAACTGTTAGGCATCATGACTGGAAATCTCCATCGGAAGGTCCTCCAGACACTGACTGTCCCCAAACAGCATCATCCTGCTCACACCTCGTATCTGGTTCCGAACTTCCCAGCTTCATCCTCAAGTAATGCCTCAGTGGGACCTTGGCTGACGCAGCTGTGATTTGGGGCCTGTATAGGACTTTAGGGGACATTTGACGTCTCCGCAGCCCTCAGCATCTCAGCCAGACGCACTCTCTATCCAAACTCTATCTGGTCTCCTTCTGCCAGACTGATTTTCCTAAAATGCAAAGCAAATCTGACCATGTCATACCTATCCTCATCTACTTGCCCCATTAAATCTTTTAATGATGGCATAAAGCCCAGAGACCCTCGTGTGGCAAATTAAATTTTTCATTATTTGGTCTCTGGACCCTGTGTTCCGATTTCCCCTATAATGTACCTTGCTGCTTCTTGCCGTGGTACCTGCTGTTCCTCTGCTTGTGATGCCCTAACCTCTTACCCCTCACCCTTTACTGGAATGCGCTTTGTCCCTTCCGCAGCTCACCACCCACCTAGAGCACTTAATAAACTCTAAGGTAGTATTCAACCCCTGTGAATTTCCCATTCTCCATTCCACTTCCCCAGCTAGTGCGCTCAATGACAGCAGGCAACTTATTTTTTATTCTTAATTTCTCTAATGTGGCTTTGTGTCCTGAGCTGCCAGCCCCAGGCCTTACATATAATAGGAATTCAATGGTTTGTGAATGAATGAACTTTGAAAGTCTGTGCTTTGGAATGAGGAGGCAGTGTAATTAGTTCATCTCTTCATTTTATTTATCATGTGCGAGTACACGTTTGGTAGAGTAACGTGACCCTATTGAAACCTGAGTATCTGGTGTGATGCTTTGTGTTAGAAGTTGCAGCATGTTGTGACATGTCTTGGGAACAGGAACTGTCTGACAGTATATTCTCTTCTGTTATTTAAGTTGTGTATGCAACCATTTGACAAACATTCCTTTAGGCGCCTACTTTGTACCAGATACCGGGCAAGGCCTAGGGGCATATAGTAACACCACAGTAATACTGCTAATTATTATGTCCCTCCTCTGCTCTGCACCTAAGTTAGCTCGTGAGATCAACCACTTCCTAAATATGGATAAACAGAGGCAATTTCATATTTGAAATTTCTTTTCTAAGGGAATGCAGCTAATTAGTAGAGAAGCAGATTTGAACCAAGGTCTGCTTTATTCCGAAGCTCATTGTTCCTTTCACTACCACATGCCACCTCAAAGGGACCAAATATTGGACATCTCCTGTCTCTGAGGTGCTGATACGCATTATT
Organism: Rhinolophus hipposideros; assembly: GCF_964194185.1. Classification (NCBI taxonomy): domain Eukaryota; kingdom Metazoa; phylum Chordata; class Mammalia; order Chiroptera; family Rhinolophidae; genus Rhinolophus; species Rhinolophus hipposideros. Next base: position 37,568,869 of record NC_138047.1, read on the forward strand.
TTGTGCCTGCCCTGTTCACTCTTGCTTTCCCAGCCCTGTATTCTAGCTTCTCTATGAATGTAAACTCAATAATATGTATTGGATGGATGAATAAACATGAGACAGTTCACTCACTTTGGATTTGTTACATACCTAAGCGCCAGGATCACACAGAACTTGTGGCACGTGGCAGAACTGAGACACTCATTCAGGTTTGCTGGGCTCCCATGCCCATTCTCTGTCCATGTAGCACATGGCACGGTCTAGCCAGGGGGCAAAAGGCTGCAACAGGGGAGCTGAAGGTCAGTGTGGTAAGTGCAGGAGTTAAAGAGCGAGGGCAGGGGCTGCTGGTTCACGAGGAAGGAATGGAGGGCGCTGTTCAGGCTGTGGGTTCCCAGTGTTCTGATCATGTCGATATTATACTGTTAAGTCACTCATTCATTTGTCCATAAAACATTGTTGGGCCCTTCCATTTGCTGTGGATACTAGTGGCAATTGATACAAACATGAAAAACACAGTCAATTGCAAAAAACCTCATAGTCTTCTTAGGAGAAGCAGAGAGGGTAAGACAGAGAAACAAATGGCTACAACAGAAATAAGCGCTACAACAGAGCTGGTCACCAGGTACTACTTACCAGGCACGGAAAGTAAACCTGCAGTTGCCTCCTAGGTTATGATAAGTCATTCCATCCAAACCCCTTCCAGGATTTGTCCTGCCAACCTCTCTGACCTTCTGGGCTTCGGCCACATGCACCCACTTTTGATTCACAAGGTGGCCAAACCCCTTCCTGCCATAGCGCTTTGCCCCTGCTCCCACAGCCCAGCACGCTCTTTCTCCAGTCTCTGCATCCAGGGCTTAGCTCTGTGTTAAACGTGGGAAACAACTTACATGAAGAGGAGGCCTTCCCAGGCTGTCCTCCCCACTCATTCTTTGTTGTATCAGCTAGTCCTCCCTCTACTCCCAGCACTAATCACCATCTAAAAGTCAGTATAGTTTAGTGGGTAAGCGCATGGGCTCTACACTAGGCAGCTTGGGTTCTAATCGCAGTTCTGATGTTTTACTAGCTGAGTAACCTTGGGCTAGTTATTTCACCTTTCTGCGTCTCAGTTTTCTCATCTGAAGATGGGGATGGTAACAACGGCACTCGTAGCTCCTAGCATACTATTGTGGGGATTAACTGAGTATATATGGAAAGCATTAATAGCGCCCGGCACTTAGGAGGTGCCTAACAAATCCAAAACGACTGAATTGTCTCATGTTTATTCATCCATCCAATCATGTTATTGAGTTTGCATACATAGACAGGCTAGAATGCAGGGCTGGGAATACAAGTGTGAGCAGGGCCCCAGCCTCCGTCCACAGGGAGCTCACTGCCTGTTTGAACCATTTCCCTTGATGACACAGATGCGCATTTTGTAAACTTATAAACTCTTGCATGAAGATCATCTAAGCTTTTCCTCCTCATTCTCGTTTCTATCCTCCTTGTACCCCGCTTCCTATCTCAAGGCTTGTAGTGTCCAGGAGGCACCCACGGCTAGTGCCTTATTATGGCTTGAGATGACACATCAGTCTATGCATTTTTATACCCATATTATTTATTTGTTGCTTGTAGTTGTGTTCTTTCCTTTAGTGTTAGAATCAATTAGAAGTTTAGCTAATTAGAAAATGTTAAACATTCACCCGGAGACTACAAAAGCATGATAATAGCTAAAAGCCCTACCTCTTGGCTTCTTCATGTTCTGCTCTTATTGCTTAGATGGTTCCACAGCCACTCGAGTCACCCCTTTCCCCAAGTCTGCCTAATTTCTTCTCACCTCTCGGAAGTCTTCCCCGACTTTCCACGACAATGGCTCGTGAGTAGGCCTCGTTCTCGCCCCACAGTAAGACTTGCATTCCACAGCAGGTAACTGTCCATGCTCCGGTCTCCCGCACTAGTCTGCATGTACCATGTGGCCTGGCCCATCGTTTTTGTCGTCTTCACCATTGTATCCTCCACCCAGCAGTACCTTCTTACTGTTAACAAGTGGTGTTTTTTATGCACACGTTGAACTTAGGTAGAGGACAAGAACGAACAAAGCGCGTATATTAGGAAGCAATGACGTGTATTGTGTTACAAAGGGTCTATTCACTTTATAAAAGGACTTTTTGTAGAATTCCACTGAGTAGGAGTCAGGCTTATTGCTATTAAAATGACCCCCAAATCTCAATGGTTTAACATCCACAAAAAGCTTTCTCTACTAGGTAACAGTCATTAGAATGTTCAATGAACAGCTTTCCAAATCTTGTGGCTCCACCATCCCTTATGCCCTTGGGGTCCTCTGCTGGGTCCTCTGCATTTGGCTGGCTGATGAGGAAAGAGAGAGAAAGAAAAGAATCACTCAGGAGGTTTTCTTCTGATCACACCTGGAAGTGGCACACATCACTTCTCATCCCATGGACCGCAACTCAGTTACATGGCTGCACAAACTGCTAGGGAAGCTGAGGAAAACCTTCTAGCTGTGTGCCCAGGAGGAAAGGGAAATACGTCTACTGATGTCTACCGCTTTGGCTTTGCAGACAAACTCGTGTGATCAAAATTTAAGTCTTTGCCTAGAACTCATCGAACAAGTTGCCAAAGTGCAGGGACAACTCTTTGGAGTCCTCACTGCAACAGCTCAAGAAGGTGAGAATGGCCAGAACTTGCCCATGCGGTTCTCCCTCTTTTCTTTCTTTTCTTTGTGCTCTCTGAGTTGGTGTGGTTGGATTTCTCTGCCCTGATTTATGGATTCTTTTAGGAGGACGTTATGATGGTGTAGAGGTAATCAAATCACGCCTTTTGCCTTGGCTGGAGGCCACCTTTACTGCTGCTTCCCTGGGAAAACCTGTTAGCGGCAAGGCCCCCTTTCCACAGGTAAGGATGCTAAAGGATTCCCCTGGACTTTCAGCAGCCTCTGGGAACTCAAACATATGGAAGATATGGTTTTGGCCTAGTGAGGGGCTCAACTCTACTTAGGGAATTGGGACGTAGGTATGAAAGGTGAGTTTCTGTTTACAGTCATATGGGGCACAGCGGACTGAGTTTTCCCTTAAGACAGGCCTGCGTTCAAATCTCAGCTTTGCCTACTCACTAGTGGTGTGACTTCAGGCAAATCAATGAGCCTCTGCTTCCTCCGCTATGACAAGGGCCTGGTGATGACCTACACCTGGCACATTGCTTGGCTCACATTAGACATTAGATAGTAACTTTTAAATGACAAATCAGTCACCCAAATAGTTAGGGTACCACGGGTGCTCAGAAGGGAAAGAGATCATTAGATGGGGGAAAGCTCAGTATTCTGAAAGTGTGAAATAAAACTAACTGGAGACTTCCGAGATAAGAAGAACACTCAGTTCTGGTAGACTGACAAAGGGAATCATAATGTGCAGCTGTTATTGGTGGTTCCCATGGGGTAGTGTCAGTGTTTTTTAACAGTTGAAGGCCAGACTGGAAAGAGAACATATAGCTTGCTTAAGGCATTGGCATTATTATGGCTGGGTAAGCAAAACATTAGTAACCCGGATTTTAAACATTTATATGCATTTACATAAGTTCTTTCTCAACTCAAAAGCTGTTGAGCGGACTGTTGTAAGCAACAGGGCCTTAGAGGCAGTGGCTGAAGGATTCCTATCTGGAGATCTCTGGGCAGAATTCTGCTTCCTCTTCTGTGGTCCTGGGCAGGTTGCCTAAACTTTTACGTCATCGTGTCCTCATTTGCTGAACGGAGACAATGCTTTTGCTGGTTTAATAGGGTCATTGTGAGAATCAGAGTGCTAAGTTCTCTATAGACAGCCGTTGTCTTTAAGCAGTTTTTTCCCCCTGCGGATTTTCACATGCTTCTTAGATTCTTTACCCCCTATGCATGTTATTCTGGGTATAGAGATATAGGATGATATTTCAATATCTTTTTTTTTAAATTGAGGTATAACTTAGCTACAGTGAAATCCATAGGTTGGTGAATTTTGACACATGCACGTATCCATGTAACCTGCACCCCTATTAAGATCTAAACCGATTCCATCAGCATGCCTGTGCCATTTCCCAGCCACCTCCTTCCATCCCCAAGACAACCACTCTTCTGATTTTATCAGTCCAGATTAATTTTGCCTGCACTAGAACTGCACATAAATGGAACCATACATTAGGGGCTTGATTACTTTTGCTCAGCCTACTGTTTTTGCAATCTGTCTATCTATGTTGTTTTATATATTCAGACTAATTCTTGATGTGTGTATCATTGCAGGCCATGTTTGAGAAGGAGAAACAGAAAGAGTCTGGTGTTCGGGATTGGAATATAAAACAATTAGACTCTGAGCTGAACTCAACTCGTAATCAACTCAACCAGGTTCAAGACGAGTAAGAGGAATGCAAGTTATCTTTTTTTCAAAAAGAATTGTTTGTTCTTCATTTCATTTTTAAGTTTGAAAGGAGAATAATGGCTCATGTAAAATGTAGACATTTGCTAATAAGTAGTGTGTGTGTGTGTGTGTGTGTGTGTGTGTGTGTGTGTTGGGAGTCAGTGTCTTTGAATCTGGGGACAGGATTTCTATATTATGTCATGATCCCCAAGACCCTGCTCCCCTTGGCTCCATTCGCGGAGCTCCTTCTCCATAAGCTCATTAACAGCCATATTTATAAATGGAGGAATATTGTTACATGAAAATCTATTCAAGACACAGAAGGAAAGGGTTAAGGAGGGTGTAAGATCAGGTAAAGAGAAAAATTAAGAGAAAGAGCAAAAGCAAGATGAAGCAGGCTGCATTTATCTGTCAGTTGTACCCATTTACAGGATGGGACAGAGGGATCAGACTCTTTAAAGAATGAACAATTCGAGACATTGGAATAATGATTAGATACAAAAATGTGTTTTTAAAAAGTGAAGCAATGCCAGGCAGCAACAGATATCAGATGCATGCTATGTGCAAAGCCAGGGTAACAAGTTTAAGGAATCACTGCCAAGAAAATCCCAAACTTTGGCTTGTATTTGAGGAAGATAGACGTGTGTGTATGAAACTGCATTCAACAGACCTAACACACATACGTCAATAAGGTGTTACCCCTACCACAGCATCGCTCCACTGCTGACATACATGGGACAGTGAAGAACGCTTTCTTAACTAGTTAAGGCTTGTGACAGAATAGGGTGTGGCGTTCTGCCTTGTTCCCTGTTGAGATTTCCTTCTAAGGAAACCATCTCGAACGATTTAGTTCTGCCTGATTAGAAAATACAAATTTCTTTCTCAAAATGCGTACAGCAAAGTGTCAAAATGAAAATCACTCTGTGAATCTCATCCCTGTTAATATTCTGGTATATTTTACTCCAGACATTTTTCTTGCACGCACACACAGAGTTATCTCCACACACTCCCATTCATTATTTTCATTGGAACTATCATCAATGAGCAGTTTTATAGCTGCAGCAAAGTTTACAAATGTAATGTACAAAGAGCATAATTCCTCTAAATTTCTGCAACTTATTTCAACTAATGTCAGCTGGTTTGGAGTGGGGTGAGGAAGATCCTTAAATCTGCCACTTCTTTTCTGGTTTATTGTAGTTTCTTTTATGTAACTATTCAGTTAATTCCAAGCTCAAACTTCTGTTAGGGGCTGTGTTTCCCCTGTCAAGGGGTGTCATTCCCTCCTCCTTCCTTAGACTGGCATCTAGGGGTCGAGGCGGGGCTTGCATGCTCTCCTCGCGCTGGAGGAGAGGGCCTTTTGGTCTTGTACTGCCCGCTGGGTTCTTGCTGGCCTCAGTTACACCTGGGCACTGGTGTCTTGTGCTGAAGCGTGGTGAGATATGTTTTGTCTGGTTAGGTCTCCGTGGACATTTGCTGGCCACTGCTGCTGATGACCAGGTCCCTCCATTTGCCTCTAGTTGTGAGGCAGGGCTTCGAGTCTTTGCTGGCTCTTGACGTCTATCAGCACCAATAGGAGCCAGGAATCCCTACCTCCCTCTCTGTCACTATGGCTCTGTAGTTACCTATGAGGGGCACTGTGGACAAAGAAACTATGACTGCATGCATTTGTTAAAACTTGTTATTTGGAAATTATTGCAAATACAGAAACTTTGCAAGAATGGTCTTAAGAACATCCACATACCCTTTCTCATACTTTGGCCCTATTTGCTTTATCATTTGTGTGTGTGTTCTCTTTATCTATATATTAATACACATATCCCCCGTCCTCACCGTCCATGTGAAAGTTGCACACAGGTAGGTGCTTGTTGCTTTTCCCCAGATTTCCTAAATTTGTTTTGTTTTGAATCCACCTATGGCTCATATTCTGTTTTTATATAAGGCATCTCTTACTCTGCCTACTTGTCCCTAAAGCCAGGATGCTGCCTGCTGTGGAATAATTGGTCCACCCAAGGAGGGTCCCATGTTTGGTTGTGACTCAGTTCCAAAGGTGTGAATTCCAATACAGTGCTGGATGGGGACAGGTCTGCCCAGGTTTGATGAGCTCTAAATGAGGGAAGACCACTAGATTTTATGCCTGGATTCTGGTTAGGTATCTCTCTTTTCCTCGTTTCCTATATCCAATCTATTAGAACGTCCAGTTGAATCTGCCCCCTAAATATCTCCCACATTTGTCCCTTTCTTTCTATTCTACTGCCATTGCCCTGATACCTCTTGCCTCAACCCATTACTTTTCAACTCACTTTCCTGTTTCCATTCTTGCTCTACTAAAACCCATTTTCCACATAGTAATTATAGATATGTTTTTATTGTGTCAAGTCACTCCCCTGCTGAAAAGCTGCTAGTTGCCTCCTAGGAAACAATTCTAAACTCCTACCCAGGGCTCTCACAACAATGCATGAACTGGCCTGACCTCTTGCTCCACCCTCGTCTCCTGCCAGGTTCCCCTTGCCTACTCCACTGTCTATTGCTTCTCTTGGAGGCCTTTGCCTGTGCTCTTTCAGGAAAATGGAAGTTTTCTGCTGGCTCTTTGCATTGTTGGCTTTTTATTATCCTTCAGATCTCAGCTTAAATGTGGCTTTCTCAAAGTCTATCTGTGACCACTATACGTCGAAAGGTCTTTCCTCTTTCCCCTTTTAATTCTCCTTCACAATGATTTGAGAATAGCACTGACCCCAATTTGTAACTTTGAAAAATTTGTTTGCATATTTATGACCTACTGGGCTGGAAGCTCCAAAGGGATACTGTCTTGTGTTGCTATTTTGACACCAACCTATCTCCAGTACCCAGCATCATGCCTGGCACATAGTAAATGCTCAAGAATTTGCTCAATGAATGAATAAATCTGTAAGAAATTTAAATAAATATTAACCTGCTTAAAACAATTCTTGGCACATGAAGTACCTCCCTTTCTTCTCTCTGTATGTCATCCAAGGGCACCACATTAGCATGTATGTTTGCTTGCATGGATATGTGCTGACACGTAAATACCATGTCTTGAGAGGAAAAAAAAATTACTTTATTCTTGTTTATACTTTCCTTCCTTTCTTAGTCTAGTTTCTTCTTTTAATTTTCTACAGTTTTCTCTTGATAAGAATGTTCATTTTCCCATATAAACCTTTTAAAACCTGTCACATATTCATATCGAATTGGATCACAGCAATTTCCTTCCAATCTCCTGGAGGCCTATTGTGAAGTTATTGCTACTATGGCTTTGTTTTAGACTTTAGACATTTTGTTCATTCATTTTCATGATTTTAAAAAATATCTACTATGTGACAGGTACTATTTTAGGTGCTGAGGGTAAAGAGATGAATAAAATAAAATCTTTGCCTTCAAGTAGTTCACAGTGTGTTTGTAACGAGATTATAAATGTGAACTGAGAGTTGGAGGAGCTCAGGAGAAGGGGAGACAAACTTGGCCTGAGAGAGTCGAGGATGGTATGTGGAGTGGCATTGGCAGGATGAGGAAGACTGGTGTGAGTTTAGAAGACAGTTGCACCCTCTTCGTCTCAGGACCACTGTGATGAAAGAGCCTGGACGTTCTAAGGAAGTAGAGTGAGTAAGTCAAGAAACCTTTGCCAGCCCGTGGCCTCTCACTGCACTCGGACAACGTAATTGAGAACCATTGATTGGTCTTCATCCAGTGTCATCCATCACACTCCCTTTTCCTTTTAAATTTAGATGGACTTAAAGAAATAGTATGATTTATTATGATTTGCCTACAATGGAGTGAGTCCTTCACACTAATGGTGACTGAGCTACATGGAAAAGTTGGGAAACTCGTGCTAAATAAGTGATGGAAGTCAGAGGCAGGAAGACACGAAATACTTGGTAGTCAGGTGTAATTGTGGAAGGCTTTCTCTAGAGGTGGGCAAATAATTTTTTTTACATTTAGGAAGTCTGGGAAAATTAAGTCCATGGCAACTCTACTGTGCAAAATAATGAGAATAGGCGTTAGTATATTGTAGAAAAACAAAGATTTTTATAGAGCGAGGCAATCTGGGAATTTGGTGTAATTAGAGCAGATGAACTAGGATGGTGAGAAGAAGGAATTGAACAAGTTTCTTTGTCTTTTACATTTTAATATTAATAATTATTACATAGTCTTTTAGGGCTAGTAGCTTTGTAATCTCTTTGTGTTTGATGTTGAGAAAGGATGCTAGCATGTTTTTGCATACAAGTAGTGCCCCATACTATTTGCAATATTATCTGATTGAATGCAGATGTCTTATAATTTGATCTTGTTTATGTTGAATTTATATCATAAGCGAAAAATTCCTGAGAGAACCTATGCCTTGATTTAGAAAGTCTGCCAATTCTGGAAAATCTGTCTTTAGTTACTGATTTCTTTTACAGTCTGGCTGAAACTAAAAATACTCTTGAAGAAACCAAGAACAGATTGGCCATATCCCTTTTGGCTGCAGAGGAGGAAATAAATCAGCTAAGAAATCAGTAAGAAAAAGAAATGACAGGATTACTGCAGCCTGCTGATTAATCTTTGAATTTAGTTTTTGGTGTTCCATTACAATATGAAAGAATCTCATTCAATATGTTCACATTGAAAAAGGAAAGGCAGCAATATTTTTTAGATTTTCATATATTTTTCTTACTACAAAAATAATTATCTACTAGAGAAAAGTTTCAAAGTACAATATAGTATGAAGGAAACTAAAATCTCTCTCATAATTCCAAAGCCAGTGACCATTACCATTTGACATTTCTTCCAATTCATACATTAAAAATAGTGTTAAGACTACAAAATAAGTATAAGTTTACAATTTTGGATCCCGTTTTTTCTCTTAACATTGTTTTTTTATCTGTTAGACAAAAATGCTGCAGAATTAGTTTTGAATAGATGTATCATGTTCCATCATTTGGATATTTCCCTAATATTGACTATTTATTTTGATACCAATTTTCAACACTGGAAATAGCATTGTGGTAATTTCTGTGGCAAGTCTTAGTTTAAATTTCAGATTATTCTCCAAAGATACATTTCTAGAAGGGGAAATGGACACTGATCCTTTAAGATTATACCTTCCTTGATCTTAATTTTGATTTTTTCCCCACAAAAAGAACAAGTAGAAATTGAATTAAAATACATATATGTAAATACATATATGAATACCGTTCTGTTGTCTTTACACATGTTCCAATTGTTCTGATTTCTTCAGGAATACCAGTAAATATTAACTTGGAGCTAATGTTTTCCACTTCTATCTCCCCTCTCATCATTTTAATCTCTTATTCCTATTTTATACCTTCTCAAATACATTGATCATACTACTCAGTGATTTCCAGTAACCCTGATTCTGTTATTTACTATTTGTAGCACAGCTTTTAATTCTGCTATTGCATTTTTTAGCTTCTTATATCCTTCTCAGTCTTACCCCTTACCTTTTTCATCTTACACCGTTGTCTTTTCATCACAGCATGTCGTCTTATGGCTCTTGTTTCTGTTTTATGGTGGTCATGCCTCTTTGTATCTTTATAAAGGTGTGAATTTTATTTCCAAAGCTTTGTTTGTTTCTGTAACACATTATTTTCATAGGTCCATACTTCCACCTAGTTCTGAGGATGTTATTCAATTTCCATTGTAGTTTTCTCCATATTCCATTTGTTTAGAGAATGGAAGTTCTGGCGAGGATAGCAGATTATGTTTTTGCCCAGCTCAGGAATAGGTTTTGGAGGTCAAATGTTTCCAGAGTTTTGTGCAGTTAAGATCAGTCCAATATAGAACAGTATGACTATAGGCTCCTTCTGCTTTTGCTAGAGATCTGCTTGCCTCTCTTCTCTTCAAGAGCTTTTTCCCATGCAAACTGCAGACATGCAGTGGCCCCCTGACCCTGGCAAGTCTATCTACTTCCTAGGTATTTCTAATCGCTAATTCCTATGTATTTCCATCAGTTTCCCCAATGCAATAATAGCATACGAAGTAGAGTAGCCTCTGTTGTTAAGTATGCCGATTGTTGCTTATTACCTTTTCCTACGTCCCTCCCTCCCTCTCTTTTCTTTTTTCCTTAAAATTGTGTGTGTGTGTGTGTGTGTGTTCAGGCTTAAATCTCTTCAAGTCCAAGAGGAGGCCCGCAACAGGAACTCAGAGCGTAGAGGCTCATTGCGTAGGAGCAGCGAGCAGCGCGATGCAGAGTCTAAAGGCTCGGAGCAGAGGAGCTCGGAGCAGAGGAGATCCGAGTGGGGCTCCGACAAGCGCGGCTGGGACAACCGCAGCTCCGACAAGCGCACTTCGGATAAGCGGAACGCAGAAGCGATATGCGATTATGAGAAACAGATCCGAACGCTGAAGGACGAGATCGCTGCTCTGTGTGCTGAAAAATCTGCACTCCAAGGAAGGTCTGACACATTCTCACAGACCCTTTCCTTTAAGTTCCTATTGTTAGTGATACAAGCCTGGCTTGGAAAACAAAGTAAAATCACATGCTTGAACCCAAACCCCAACAATATGGGAAGCTTTGAATTGTAAAGGGCTTTCTCTGACTGCACCCTTCCAGGGTGAGAAAACACTGCCTGGATCGCCAGTACTTGGGCACTAACTGATCTGGGGCTGACGACGAGGTTTAAGGAATGAAACTGAGACTTATGAGAAAGTAAAATTCTTTGGCTTGAAACAAGATTTGAGTGGGCCTATAATATAAGAATGACTGTTCCATGATAGGAAGGTCTCTGAGTCCTCCCTCCCTCCAGGGATGACCAGCTGCCATTCTACTGGAGGGTAGTTCTTTTTTATAGCTCTCTGTGTTTGATGGCTGTGTAGGTAAGTGTTCTTGTGAAATTCCTTTCTAGCGATGGACAGAACATTAGGACAGGTCATTCAGTTAGTGTTAAGTGAGGACAAAGCAGTATGTTTCTGTTTGGAGTTGCTGCATTTTCTTTGTTCTAACGTTCCCTCCCGCCCCCCATGCCCTGGTTCAGGCAATCAAATCCACCACCGCACCCTATTCCCCTAAATGGCACCTTACTCTTTAATTTTTGGGACTCACTCCGCCAGTGTTGTCCTGCTACGGCGTTGTACTGGCTCCTAGGAGTGGATTCTGTGCTTTTTTCCCTAACTCTGCGATCAGTGACATCACATTGATAGCTTGAAATTGGCCATGGGTGGAGTATTTGTTGCACCATGGAATTGGCAAACACTATAAATGAGGGCTTCCTCCCTCCCCTTTAGAGTCCGCTTTGCACTGCCATTTGCCCCATGGTTTCTGCTATGTGCCATTTGCTTTGGGCTAGCTAGTCTGATAATTTAGCTTGTACTTGGGAGTCACATTTCACTGCTATGGTGCTTTCCAATTCCAATCCACATGTATTAGCTTACCTGATCGTACAACCTCCATCCCTACCTTGAAGTAGAGCAAAAATTATGTGGGTGAAAGCTGAGGCTCTGGAGAGGAGAAATGATTGCAGACGCTGCCACTGCTGTGACATGGAGAAGCGGTGACTGCAACATAAATCTTCTTTCACATAAGGCTCATGTGGTGTGAGCTCTTATACCATAACGTCTACCGAGGTGTTGGGGCACGAAATACTGAAAATCTGACTTCTTCTTGAACTCGGGCTCTTGCTAGCTGTGTCACTCTAGGACAGCCAATTAACTTTCCTGAGGTTCAAGTTCCTCATCTGTAAAATGGCCAACAATCCATGCTGGCTTCACAGGGCTGCTGAAAGGATACGTTGAGGTGCTCAATGAGTGAAAGGGTTTTACCAATCCTAATTCACCATGCAAATAAATATCGAGTCTTGTCTCGTGGTTGTGATCGCGTCCGAGGCCTGGTGGATTCACAGCGCCTCTGACAGGCCTAGTGGAGAGGTCAGGAAGGCAGCTGCGTTCCCGCCTGCAGGGGCGCATGGCTCCTTAGTATCGTTTGCGGTTTACGAGGGGAGGAGCAGCAGAGTCCAGGAAGGACAGAGAAGTGAATCAGAGTGCCTCCCTGCTGATTCTTGCTTATCAACAGGTCCGCCAGGAGCCGGTCTCCTAGCCCTGCCCCTCGCGGCCGCAGCCACAGCCGCAGCCGCAGCCGCAGCCCCAGCCGCAGTCAGAGCCGCAACCGCAGCCACAGCCGCAACCGCAGCCACAGCCGCAGTCAGAGCCGCAGTCAGAGCCGCAACCGCAGCCCCAGCCGCAGCCGCAGCCCCAGCCGCAGCCCCAGCCGCAGTCAGAGCCGCAACCGCAGCCCCAGCCGCAGCCCCAGCCGCAGCCCCAGCCGCAGCCAGAGCCCCAGCCGCAGCCCGGCAGGCAGCCCCTCCACCGCAATGGTGAAGATCAGGACCCCGTCTCCGGGTCGCGCCCGGCTGTCCAGTGCGGCGCGCAAGGCTGCCCTCCTGTCGCGGTTCAGCGATGCCTATTCCCAGGCCCGCCTGGATGCCCAGCGCCTGTTGCGGCGCTGCATCGACAAAACCGAGACCTTGCAGCGTATCATTTACATCGCCACAGTGGTATGTGACACTCCTGCGCTCCAGGGGTCCTTGGGCGCAGCGGGGACACACGTTTTGGTTAACTGAACAGCACAGCTTAACAAGACTGGTAGAGCCTGAGGTCCCTGCAAGAGGGTGGGATTTCCCTCCCGCCCTCCTTTCTTCCTGTTTTCCTTTCTTCCTTCCATTGCAAGTGTGTAGGATGAGTCGTTTTTTCACAATCAATAACTATTCATATATATTAATATCGATACTGACCAGACATTTGTTGAAGTAGTCATAGCTGTAGGACTCTCTCAGATGGGTACATACTAAGTTGATTTGCACTGAAGCTTCTAAATGGACACAGGTGCGCCAGTGGATATATTATTGCTAACGGCTATCATATGATTGTTTTCCTTCAGTTCTTAGAAATATGAGAAGGCCGTGATTGTGTTAACTCTTCTGTTTATTTAACTAAGAGTAGTTGCTAAAGCTGCCAACATATCCACTACTTGAGTATGGCAGATTAAAAAGTGCTCAGCTATAATCCTAAATCCCAAAGCAAATGCGTTTGTTCCTTGAGTACCATATTGAGCTGCTGAGTTCCTTATGAGAACAGTTAAATGTTAAAACAACAGAACAGAGCTCGGGTGTGGGAGCAGAATGATCAGAATCTACTGAACTTTATGCTGTATTTATTCATTTATGTCAGAGGTCAGCAAACTAGCACCTGTGGGCCATAGCTGTCCCTGGCCTGTATTTCTAAGAGACATACCACCTGAGAGTTAAGAATATAAGAAGGGTTTTACATTTTTAAAGGGTATAAAAAAGTATAAAAAAGTGAGAAAGATACTATGTCTAAAGCCTAAAATATATACTATGCGGCTTTTTACGGAAAAAGTTTGCACACCCCTGGTTTATATAATTAAGAATCACTTTCTGAGTTGGTTAAAGTTCTATAAGCATAGAGACCATGTCTTTTACGCATACCTAAGTTTTCCCAATGCTGACTACATAACAGGCGTTTCATACATAATTCTTGAATTGTTCATATGCCAGATAACATGCCAGACCTTTGATGTGTGTCTATGTACGGCATAAACCCGAGATTGATCATTTCCTCTCATTTCTTCACCAGTAATAAGAAATTACTGTGACAGCATAGCAACAACTAGCATCTTTCCAGTATTTACGTAATCACAGATGATTTATTTCTTTGAATCTGTGCCGTCCTGCTTCCTGCACTCAGGATTACCAGAATGATGGGCTGCTGTCTTGACATTAATGAACGTGGATAGTCATATATGTATTTATTTCACAGTTGAGATGTGTATGTTCTCCCTGATTAAAAAGTTTTGACCAACTGTTTAGTTATTAGAAAATCCATGTGATGTTGAACTTTTGATGGGTGTTCTTTCTTCATTTCTTGCTCTGCACATCTTTGCCACCCTCCTCTCACCAAATAAATTTACTGCAATTTTTATGCGCAGGAGGCATTTCATGTAGCTAAAATGGCATTCAGACATTTCAAGATCCGTGTGAGGAAATCGTTGACACCGTCTTATGCGGGGACGAATGAGTTTGAGGATGCTGTTTTGGATTATATCCTTTGTCATCTTGATCTGTATGATTCCCAAAGCAGTGTAAACGTAAGTGTTGAGTCTCTTATTGGGGACGGTTTGCTGCTGCTGATGTTTACACCGAATACTAATGACTCAGAAGTCTATTCAGTGCTTAGTATTGCTTCTATGTAACAGAAAAGCAGAAATGAGCAGCACCCAATTTACTTTGTAGAACCAGCCATTATTGGCTGTTTCTTTCTTAGACATTTTATGGGGAAAAGTATTCTGAACTTTATAGTTCTGTTCTTTAGACTCTTACGACTAGAGGATAGAATATCATAGTGCTTAAGAGCGAAAATTGAGATAGGTAGGTGTGGATTTGCATCCTGGCTCTGCCACTTACTAGCTGTGTGACCTTGCACATTTACTTAACCTCTCTGTGCCTTAGTTTTGTAATCTTTACATGGGAACAACAATGGTCATGACCTCATAGAGTTCTCAAGAAGAGTAAATGAAAGAAAGAGGGTAATTTGCTTAGCACAAGAATTGGCACCTAGTAGACTCTCAATAAAAGCAAGCTATTACAATAATTATTATTATTACAGATTATGAAAAAGTCAGAGTTCTGTGTTGGCACATAACTTGCCCAGAATAAAAAGAAATAAGGAAAGGATAAATAAAATCTATTAAGTGTTTTTTCTTTAGTTTTTTTCTTTTCTTTTTGAGACTCTCTTGAGGCCTTTAGTATGTCATTTGTACTCTGTCATCCCTCCTCCTTCCCTATCAGTGAGGCTTTCTCCTTTTAGCACATGTAATCCTTCTCTACTGTAAGTTGTTTTTACTCCCATGCTATTTTTCCACCTTCCATCAGTCATAATATCCTTAGGATTGTCAGTTTCATGTCACAGGTTGGTAACAAGGTCATTCCATCTTTTTGTTTTTCAGGATGTGATCCGAGCCATGAATATCAACCCCAAGATTTCATTCCCTCCGGAAGTTGACTTCTGCCTCCTCAGTAACTTCATCCAGGAGATATGCTCCATTGCCTTTGAAATGCAGACGTTAGAGCCACCCTTAGATATTGCATTTGGGGCCGATGGAGAGGTTTTTAATGATTGCAAGTAAGAGACATAGGAGCAGAAGCTAAGGGATTCTTTATAAATAAGTGACCTTGTCTTTATTACCTGGGAACAATTTAGGGAAAAAGGACTCTGGGTGAGGAAATCAACAGACACCACCTGATTTCCAGGCCCTGCCATGTACTTCCCGGTACTACAGGGCAGAACCCTCTCCTGGGGTCATTTTCTTTCTCAGCCAAATCTGATTCAGGAGGGATAATATGATTTCCATTCAAAATATTGGTCTTGGGGAGAACTAATGATTACCTGGAGCCTCTCTGGACCTTTTAAAAAGAAAGGTGCTATATAAATACACGTGTGTATTATAATACGTTTTATTGTTTAAAAATTTATTTCTTATTGAGGTAGCATTGACATATAACATAATATTAGTTTTAGGTATACAACATAATGATGCGATATTTGCATATATTGTGAAATGATCACCACAGTAAGTCTAGTTACCATCTGTTACCATACATAGTGACAAAATTATTTTTCTTGTGATGAGAACTTTTAAGATCTACTCTCTTAGCAACTTTCAAACATGCAGTACAGTGTTATTAACTATAATCACCATACTGTACATTACATCCCTATGACTTATTTATTTTATAGCTGGAAGTTTGTACCTTTTGATTTCCGTAACCCATTTTGCCTTTTCCCATGCCTCTGGCAACCATCAATCTGTTTTCTGGATTTATGAGCTTGGTTTTTGTTTGTTTTTTGGATTCCACATATAAGTGAGATCACATGGTATTTACCTTCCTCTCTCTTATATCTGTTAGCATAATACCCTCTAGGTCCATCCGCATTGTCACAAATGTCAAGATTTCATTATTTTTATGGCTAAATAATCCATTATATATACGTGTATGTATGTGTATCTATACAGAGGGTACGAAAAAATGTATACACATTTTAAGAAAGGAAAACTATTAAAATTGTAATGCTCAATATATATCAATAACAAGAGATGAACACAAGTCACGTTTGACTTCTGCAATTACAAGAGGAGCTCTAAGTGGTTACCATCAGCGTCCAGACACTTCTGGTTATGGTGAACTCCTGCTTGAGCAACGCTGACCAAAGTGTCCACTTGTATACATTTTTTTGGCATCCCTGGTATATATATGCATGCCACATCTTTCTTATCCATTCATCCGTTGATGGACACTTATGTTGTTTCCATATCTTGGTTATTGTAAATAATGCTGCAATGAACATAGGGGTTCATACTTCTTTTTGAATTATTGTTTTGGAATTTCTTTGGATAAATACCCAGAAGTGGAATTTCTGGATCATATGGTAGTTCTATTTTTATTCTTTTGAAGAACCTCCATACTATGTATATCTTCTTTGGAAAATTGTCTATTCAGATTCTCTGCCCATTTTTTAATCAGATTGTTTGAGTTTTTTTGCTTTTGTTGGTTTTCATTGCATTATTTAGGCCAGATTTCTGAAAATGTGGTGTATGGGTCACCTGCATCAAAATTACTCAAGTACTTGTTAAAAATGCAGATTCCTGGATCACACTCTATGACATTATTGCAGTATAGGCCTTGAGGAATCTGTAATTTAACAAGCGCCCAGGTATTCCTTCTGCACACTAACATTTTGAAATCACTTGCTCCAGACTCTTTTATCTAGGAACACTAGATGTCTACCAACTTTTTCATGGTAAATGTTTTCTTTATAAATTAGAAGAACTTTAATTTAGAACATTTTACTGAAATTGTATGAGATCTTATGATATAGCTGGAGATTATCCTGGAGGAGGCCACGCTGATGGTTAAGAACAGGCTCTGGTGTCAAATTGCGTGGGTTCTAATCCTGGCTCCATCACGAATCAGCTGTACAGGCTTAAGCAGCTACATTTTTACTCAAATTTTACTTAATTTTCCTGTTCCTTAGTTTCTTCTGTCAAATGGAAGCACTAATAATACCTATTTCCTAGGGCTATAGAAAGTTCGTTGAGATCATTCAGATAAAGTACTTAAGGATGCTGCCTGGCATGTAGTGTGCTCTCAGGAAATGTTAGCTCCGGGTCTTTGCTCAGGTTGTGGAGTTATGGGTTGGTGGCAGCCCCCTATTCCTAGCAGCTTGTGATGATGGAGACCATATAGCTTTATTTTGCTTATACAAATCACAACGATGGCATTTCCAATTGCCTTGTAGCATGTCATATTTTCTTGCCATCTCCCAGTTTCTAGATTCTTTCAGATGACTGCTGCCAGCATGCATCCCCTCATGGAAGACCTGAATATTAGAACATTACACTGCAGTTGGATCTTTTTGATTCTCTTACAGAACACAATATCTGCATGCCTCTTTTTAAATTCCTTTTTCCTTAGAGGATTCATGGTCCCAATAGGAAATATTCACCCATTTCAGTTCATGGAATCTGCACATTTCCCAGACCTCTGGGAGGCCTCCTGCTTCCATGCCTTAATCAGAGGGAACATGCAGCCTCTTGGCCTGTGCTCCTGTATGGCTGTGGAGTGGAAACTGGAGTTGCTAGGAACGGTTGGATTTGGCTCTGCTTCTAGGATTTCACAAAACAAGTCTAATGCTTTTCCTTTTCATTCTTTCTTTTTTACTTTAGCAGCCTTTCACACATGTAAAAGTATTACTCAAATTCTCCTCCTTCTGACCTCTGGCTTCAGGTTTTTTCCTATGAAGGAGGTTTGAGACTTCCTGACAAATGGATGCGTTTCCTTGGCCTGTTCTCCATGCTCTTCTGGGCATTCCTTTTTAGAAAGTGTCCACACTGCGTGGCATCCCCTGCTTTGAAATGAGGACTAACATGTTTTCCATTTTTATTCTCTATTAATTCAGCTATTTTGTGGTAGTTTTTTCTTTTTGTCAGCCATATGACACTGTTCACTCGTTTTGAGTTCAACTGAAATCTGTTATATTTTTACTTGTGCTGTGATTAAGCCATTTATCACTTTTATCTGTGCAGTTCAATGCTTTTTAGACTCAATTGTAGGACCCCATAGGTATCCGCATTACATTGGATCTGATTAGATGCAGCTTATTGTTCCAACCAGTCAAGCTATTTTCTGATACTGTGATCTGTGTTTTTTTTTTCCCGCCCTACTTCCCACCTTTGGACAAATTTTCTATATTTCATGCAGATCATTGCTGAATGTATTGATTTATCGCAGGATTGAGAGAGAACTTTTCATCTTCATTCATGTTCTCATTGACCCATTAATTGCCCCACTTTGGATATGATCGTTGAACCCCTCTACCTAAGTTAATCACCCACTTATACTTCTCTTATTTTGTCTGCAAGTGTACATGAGAGATCTTGTAGGAAGCCTATAGGACTTCACAGAGTCTCTAGGATTTCCCTGAATGGCAACTCTTGTAATCCTGAGAAGAGAAGGACAAGATTAGTCTGACGTGACTTGTTCTCAGTGAGTTCCTGTTAGGTCCTTGTTATCACTGGTTCATATTCTAAGAGCCCACAACCATCTCTTTAATAATAGCACAAGGATCCATATTTATCTAGATCTGAGCTTAACCAAAACGAAAATTTACACTGATGTCCCCCTGCCCAGTTATGCCACATAATTGCTTACCTTCTCTTTCTCCTTCTTTTGTGTGTTTAAAACAGGTACCGTCGCAGCTATGACTCCGATTTCACCGCCCCCTTGGTCTTCTATCATGTGTGGCCTGCGCTCATGGAGAATGACACTGTCATCATGAAGGGAGAGGCTGTCACCAAGAGAGGGGCTTTTGTACGGATGCCTTGCATAGTGAAAATTCATCCCAACTGTTTGATTCACAAGTTCGAGAACGTTTATAAACCCAGAGATTCTATAAAAGAAGTTTATAAAGAGTTGTTTGATAAAATTTCACACAAAGGAGAGGAAATGGAGAAGCAGGGAAAGAACAAATTCTTTTCTTTGATTCATTCATAATTTCCTGGCAGTAATTTCTTTGCCTGTTGTTTTATTTATTTATAAGATGGAACTAGTCATATTTACCTCCTCCATCTTAGCAATATTATGCTATTATAAGTGCTAAGCCCTTTGAAGTCACCTTATTGGAGGCCTTCTGTAACTCTAAGCATTTGAAATTCATTAGTTAACTTTCAGGGAACAGGTGCCAAATTTTTACTGACAATTCTCTATTTTTGGAAAACAATGAATGTGCCCTTTTCTCTTCTTGGTATGATGTGTAGAAAGGGGAGGGATGGAGAAAAAGAGGGCAGAAGAGTTGGGGAGAGAGGAGCCAATCACCTTTGGAAGGTTGCTTCCTGTATACATTGGTTGTAGAACATGCTAAATAATTGGGCAGCCTTCAAAATAGTCTTAGGTATGCAAGTGTGTGAGTGTGTGTTGTGGTGGGATTGGGTGTTGGAACTGCTGGCCATGGGTGCTTGCATATTCTGTATAGTGAACATTAGGGAGTTTTGACCCTGCCATTCCTAGAGTTAAGTAACTCCTGAAGTGAAGCTCCTCGGTCCAGAGCAAAGCCACCACCTGCGTGGTCTCAGTTCCTGTTCTCTTCCAACTAGAGAATAGGCAGCTTTTCATCCATATAGTGGAGAAAGGGAGTAGTGCATTTTAAAAGAATTTAAGAATAGGGTTTTTGCAGCTTAAGCAGCCCACTGCAGCTAATTGTATCTCAATAAAATATTTTGTGCTATCGAAGTTGAACCCATAGAAATTGGGTTGTGTTGATCTGACAACTACACATTCTCTGCAACGAGTAAGCTCATAAAACATACTTTTTGCCCCTATAATAATCACCCTCTATTAAGAAACTCTTACGGTAAACTGTCTGTAGTACAATTTGGAAGGGAGGGAGAGGAAATAGCCACTATTCTTAACGTTCTATATCAAATAGCCATTGCCTTTTTTCCCTTCTCTCCCATCAAACGTATCACCAACATTTGCCCAAGCTTAAACTCAAGCTTATTCTCATTAAAATGAGAATACTCTAAAAGGAAGAACTTGGAAAAGGAAAAATTTGAATGAAGGGAAATTTTTAAGAAGGATCTTACTGATGAAATCTCATTATAGTGAATATAGTTCTCCTCTTATTCATTAAATTAGTTGGAGAGTAGATGAGCAGCAGTGGTGATTCAGTCACTCATTCATTAATCATTTCATTCAACAATAGTTATGTATTCAGTAGTTATTTATGACCCAAGCACTGTGTGTAGGGGCTGAAGATCCCCCAATGAATAAAACAGACACAAATCCCTGCCCACGGGGAGTTCACATATTCCAACACTTGCAAACTTAATGTAATTTCTAACAACTTACTCATCAAAACAAAATTCTACTAGCACCAAGAGTTTGAAAATTCTCAAGTTCACTGTAACGGGACTTCTAGTTTTGAAATACTCTAAAGGTATTGTCAAATATCGGGCAACTGTAGGAAATGAAAGGAGTGTACCTCATGCTAATGACCAGTAATAGGCAAGTGT
This sequence comes from Rhinolophus hipposideros, assembly GCF_964194185.1. NCBI lineage: Eukaryota > Metazoa > Chordata > Mammalia > Chiroptera > Rhinolophidae > Rhinolophus > Rhinolophus hipposideros. Next base: position 37,589,818 of record NC_138047.1, read on the forward strand.
AATCATACCAGCAAAACCTTGGTCCGTGGGATATGCATAATGTTTTAAATTATGTGCATTTTCACTGACTATTGACTGTTTTTTTTCTCTCTCTCAGTGGAATTCGGTGCAGTCTGTAAGTCGGTGTCGAAGCAGGAGTTTAAGCCCCATCTCCCCCTGTAATCCCATTGGTTTAAGCACGGTACATATCTAATCATTTTTACACAAAATCATCCTATTGTGGACATTTTTTCTTCAGCAGTCGCCTATAAAAGAGGTGATTATAAGTCTATAGGTAGAAAGAGAACCTGTTGCAATTACCCAAAATGGATTTTTATACTACCTTGGGAGAAGGAATTTATTATTCTAGAAAGAAGGAAGTAGAGGCAGTTTTTTTCCGACTTAGTTGAAAGACTAATAGACTTTACTTATTTCATAGTTTTATGAATGAAAATGGGGTATTAAATATCAGTCTTCTGAACAGAGAATGGGACACCTTGGTTAACTGACCTCGGCACAGGTCCCAGCTTCTTCTGGAACTTACTGTATGATTCGGAGAAATTGCTCAAATGGTTTGGCTTTGGATATTTTATAAAGGGCATTGCAGGGATTAATTTTCTTCTCAACTTCAAAGTTGGAAGAATAAGGTTAGTCTCTTTGTATATTGGTTCTTGGGAGGATTACTAATACTCTGTCAAACAAAAAAAATAGTAAAAATATCTCTGAAAACAAAAAATGTTATAATTCACCACTGTTATTTATTCAACAAATACTATTTAGTCGATGCATTTTGAATGCAGAGCTGGACCAAAACATGTGGACACCAGATAGCTAACAAAGTGCTGTTCCTTCCAATAAAACACTTTAAAATATTTGTTCAACCTTATTTTAGGGAGAATGGTGAAGGAGAACCACATCTGGCAACACTCCCCTTCTCTGAAATGATCTCTAGCAATGCAGCTCTAACCCCAAACGTCTAAAACCCCCTCGGCAAAACAAAAACAAAAACCCTTGCAGTTAATAAGACTCGACTTTCTTACTGAGTTTAGTGAGCATCTATTGGGACTCTAGCATGCTCCTTTATCAAATGTTTCCCCCCCAACCCCCCGTATCTGATGAACGCTAGATTTATGGTGGGATTGGCACATAAAAATGGCTAAAACATGGTCTCTTCCCTGAATGGGTTTCAATATAGGAAATTTAATATGATGTAAGCAAAGTAACTGAATGTGGATATGATACTGTCTATAAAAGAAGCACAGAGTAGGCAGAGCTTACTCTGGGTTTGGTAGTGAGGACTGGGTTCAGTTTGATCTGGCAGAATTTCAGTGAGCTGGGAAATTGGGGAGCAAAATGGCCTGACATTGGAAAAGACTTGCATCTAACACAGTTCTTTTGCTCTTAGAGATTTTAATATAACTTACTTGTCTTTATTCATGGAGAATATTTATAGTAGGTAAAAGCAAAAGGATAGTGCATTTAGTGGACCGATGAATAAGAAGGAAATCTTGCGAGTTTTATGCTGGAAGAATCACAATTCTCCTCATTCTAAGAGGAAATGGCATGTTAGAAAAAGGAGCAATTTAGACCCTATTGTGCTTACAACCATGGCGAAGTTTACCTCTGGATGCTCATTGGAAGGCTGTTAATGGGCACCGTCCCTATACGTCCCTGCAATAAACCCCTATACGTGTCTGAACCACCTCCTCTCTCTCCTACTTTGTGCCTAGTTTTAGATGAGAACAAGATATATTCTCAAAGGTGAAACTGCTACCAAAATTCTGTCCCTTTCCACCATCCTCTCCTTACCACAAGACTGGTACACCTGCAAAATGACAGACAAATATTTTTGGTTAGTCTGGATTTTTGACGTATTTGAGGTCTTGCAACCAGAACAGCTTCCATCTTTGTTAGTGTCTATTTATGTGAAGTGTTTGAGCAAGAATGATGCCTGCAGTCAGTTATTTCTGAGCCGTAGCAGGATTTTAGGCGCAGGTGGTGGTTTTTGCTTAGTGAAAGCAAAGGTGAGATTTGAACAATGCTTTTTTTCTGGCTGCCCAGTGACCCTTTTTAATAAGGCAAGATTTTGAACACATGAGATAATTCATGTAAAGGAGCTGCCAGGCAGTATTTGCTTATTTTAGCTTTAATTAGTTAATAATAATAATAATCATAATAATTTTCTGGAAAGCTTTTAATTCAGGATGTCCACTGAACATCCAATCTCAAAGTCTTTAACAACCATTCACAATAACAAAAGCAATAAAAACTAGGCTACTGAGCCCAGCTTTTAATTAACAATATAATTTAAACTAAGTCGAGTATCCATTTACTTCAGAAAATTAAAAAGGAATCGCAGTGCCCAACCCTGGGATGTGTGGGGGGAAGCATAGTTCTAAGTGTCTGCGAGCAACCATTTAGCTGGTTTTAGAAAAAAGTGTCAAAAGGATTCACTCATCCAGCTCCATCTACTGTGTGATTCACATTACACTTTTATATTTTCTAGGTATCCCGAAGCCGCAGTCCTTCTCCAATAAGATGTGGATTGCCAAGTAAGTGGGATGATTTAGATGGAACAGTTTTCTGCTTTTTTTTTTTTTTTTCAATTTTATTGGGGAAGGGGAACAGGACTTTATTGGGGGAACAACGTGTACCTCCAGGACTTTTTTCCAAGTCAAGTTGCTGTCCTTTCAATCTTAGTTGTGGAGGGTGCCGTTCAGCTTCAAGTTGTCCTTTCAGTCTTAGTTGTGGAGGGTGCAGCTCAGCTCCAGGTCCAGTTGTCGTTTCTAGTTGCAGTTTCTAGTTGCAGGGGCACAGCCCACCATCCCTTGCGTGAGTCGAGGAATTGAATTGGCAACCTGTGGTTGAGAGGATGCGCTCCAACAAATTGAGCCATCCAGGAGCTCAGTGGCAGCTCAGCTCAAGGTGCCATGTTCAATCTTAGTTGCAGGGGGTGGAGCCCACCATCCCTTGCGGGACTCGAGGAATTGAACCGGCAACCTTGTGGTTGAGAGCCCACTGGCCCATGTGGGAATCGAACTGGCAGCCTTCGGAGTTAGGAGCATGGAGCTCTAACCCCCTGAGCCACCGGGCCGGCCCAGTTTTCTGCTTTTTAATGCTCTTTTTGCAGCAAAATGTTTTGCTTTCTAGGGAACATCTTTTACTTCCATCTCATACCTTTCATTTCTTGGAAGATGGTACTGGAGCAGGTCCCATGACAGGAGGAGCTTAGAACTGAGAGATTTTATTCATGTAAACTTAGATGAACTAACCTGCTTTCATGTGGGCCCTCCCCCAAGAAATTCTAAGAGTGACCATAATAATGAACTGTTGATTTTTCTCCTTAGGGTTTTAAAACCACGAGACACGTTCCTTTGCCACAGGACATCTGCAACAGCCAACCTCCCCAGCGCCTCCATCTGCCTGCAGTGTCTGCCTCAGACCTCACTTAAGATAATGTGAAAAGGCAATTCTGAGTATCACTCCACACAGAGTTAAATGTTTTGGCTTAGTGTATTTATAATTTCAGATACATTGCATTTTATTTCATTTTATAGATACAAATTCCATTAATTTGATAAAAAATTCTTGCCTAGGTGTTTAGGATCATATTCATTTGAAGCAGAGTCCATTACGCGGGTTCAGGATTTTCATCCTGAAGTATTAGGACCTTTTCTAGGAACTATATGAACAAAAAAAGAAAACCTTTACCATACTGAGTCCAAAAGACAAGAAGAGTCAGTTTAGTTTACAAATTGATCATAAGTATTATAGTTGCTGGTATTGGCTTTAACTTGAAAACAATATTTCTGTTTTTATTTTCCTTTAGGGTTTGGAAAGACAGCCCTAATCTCAGGTTGGGGAACTCTTAGCAGTCGCACTGACTTCAGGCTAAATGCAGATGGTGATGATTTAAGAGACTACATAGTTCGTTGGTTTGCTTTTCTTTCTCTATTTTGAGTCCCCAGTTTGATTTAACTGAGTGCTGTATGTTGAAGCTACTTGAAAGAATTTTCTTGCTTCATAAATGTAGAGCAGTCATTTGGAAAAAAAGACAGCTTTGAGATAAATGATAATTACCTAGTGTTTCTCTCCTGGAAATGTTTCATACAGTTTTAATGTACATGTTAAATACAAAAGCTATTTTATATTTAATAGCTGGACATGCTCTTTACCTATTCCACCTCATTGTTTACAAATTCAGACCTCCTAAGAGCTCCATCTGACTAAAAATACCTAAACTCAAGGCCTAAAACTGGGGACACCATTTATTGATTTTAAATTGAGCGTATATCCCCTGATTTCTTCACTGTGAAGTACTGTTGAAAGTTCAAAATAATAATGGAATGTGGCTTTCGCAAGACAGGTAATATTCTTTCTGCTTTTCTTTTCTTTCACTGTAAAGCCGACCTTAAACAAAGCCTTACAAATGACTTTTGCTATGTGTCCTTTAGAGAGAAATTCTGAATTAGCCACAGCTCAGTTTGCGTCAGCTCAGTGCCAAAACCAGCACCTAAAGCTTTTCAGGTGAAGAAAATCCCCTAACTTCTCTAAAGCATCTTGTCCCTTGTGGTGGGAGATAGAGATGAGGGAGAGACCATTTCAGTCCCTGCCCCTTGGGCCTAATGGTCACTAACTCACTCTGAAGAGTGAGGTTATTTTTTTCCTCTTGTGTAGTTATGTTGTCATCACATTGAGGCAATGCTCTAGGGAGAACTTGGTGCCCAGGTAGCTCCAGTTCCAATTTGGTCATCACCTTGATTTGTAGCCTTAAGCAAGTTACTCATCTCTCTGAGCTTTAGTTCCATGGTAGGGTGAGAAGGTTGGATGAGATTAGTAGTTCTCTTAACCCTCCCAGACTCAATGCTCCCTTTTATAACAAATGTTTTCTTCTGTCTATTCTGAAATGAAATTCAAAGTTAATATGAGCTATTCTGCATATATCCTTTTAAACGATGGATATAGTACTATAATATAGAGCAGAAAAAAAAGAAAGCAGTTTTTAATAAAATAAGATGTATTTCAGTTAAAACACTTGGGTATATCCATCCTAGAAGATAAAATTAAATCGTCAGATGCTTGCACCTGTACGTAGAATCTTAATGCCGATCAATGTGTGTTGTATTGGCAACGTCAGTATTTTTATTGGATCTGCTTTTTCTGAAATGGTGGGCAACTCTGGGTAAAGTTTCGAACAAAAATCTCATAGTTGTACCTTGACCTACTTAGTAAGTGCATTCCTGGAAAAGTTGGTATATTTTGAAACCATGCAATAATTACTTTGTGTTATATGTTGAAAGGTCTTTTCTAAAATCTCAGTAACGAGAATGCCTACCTATCAGAAGTGTTTCAGGAGTCGAATGTGGAAATGCATGCCCTGATTTGGAAACAGGTCACCCATATTCATTTATTTGTATGTACCCTGTCTGGCCATTTGCCATTTCTTAAGTCTCTGATTTGAACTATAATCACACAGGGAATGGTAAATAGTCTAGAATAACTTTTGGAAAGGATCCACGAAACCAAAGGAGGTTGACCTGTACTCATTTAATCTAGGCATGCAATTTAACCTTAGTGGCTTTGAAAACATGAAAAGCTCTTAGTTCATCATCTGGGTAATGTTAGTTCCTGTATTATTGGTTTAATATCTAATAATAAAATCAAGAAAAAGAGTGCTTCTATATCTGTAGGTAGGTTCTTTGTAACGAAGTGCTTTCCTTCTAGATTTCCAAGTTCGAAGTCCTTCAGCCATCTCCACTCTGTGAGGCCTGAACTGCGGCCAGGAATTCATTCAGTAAACACCATTGAATGCTTGCTCTGGGGTTGACCCTGTGATTGCTGAATTCTGTGCTGTCACTTAATTGCCAGCTTTAGTTTATTTTGTTCGCAGTTCATTGTCATATTCAAGACACTGAGTACTTTACCATTTCTATGGAGGTTTCACTTAATTATTTCAGTCACTCCCAAAACAAATCCAGATGCCTTCATTGTTATAGGTAAGGAAACCAAGCAGTCTTCTTCCAATGCCTTACATTTCAGAATATTGTTCTATCCTGTTTTCTTTTGTTCGTCTATGGACTATAGCATCAATACTTTCATTCGTTCATTCATTCATTCATTCATTCATTCATTCATTCATTCATTCATGAATACTCGTTCAGTGAGTACCTCCTGTGTGCCAGATACGGTACATACTCCAGGAACATAGTGGTGGACAGGCTTCCGGCTCTTCCGGAGCTTGCTGTCATGTCCAGTTGTATTTCTTGGTGATTTACCTGTCGTAAAGAACAGATGTGATGGAAGAAAAACAAAATGGAGTCACACAGCACATGTAAAAGGGAGAACGTCACATATCAATTGAAGAATTTAAGTATGTTAACAGGGAGGCAAATACCCATACATAAGAAAGTTATGCAAGGAATAAGGGAAGTAGGTGAACCACACAGAGAATGTAACTCAGTGTAATTTAGATATGTCATCCATGGGGGAATTACTCAGTCTTTTAATAAATATCTACTAATCCCATGATCCTAACATTAATAATAAAATGAGTGTGGGAGGAGGAGATCCTAAGATCAATTCCAACGCTTTCCATTACCACAGCTTTGTGCTCCACCTGCTCTATTATTCCTAAGTAACAGGGCAATTTGCAGACCAAGCTAATTCACTTTTAGTCACCCCATAAATCCTTCATGTGGCGGATCGCTGCCAATAGGGTTCTGTAAAGTTTGGATTGAGTGGAAGATTTCTTAGTATGACTTTGAATAATATACATATCTATAATTAAGGGTAAAGCTTTTAAGGAACTAGTATTACAAACTGCATTAGGTTGTTGAAGTGTGAGCCCAGGAACCACATGGGTGACATTCAGTATATGCCATTTAAATACCAAAGCAGTGAAGTTTGTTGGCCTTAGTACAGTGAGTCAACAGGGCCTTGAAAACGAAGCAGGAACTACTTTTTAAATTTTAAAATAAAATATGATGGGACAATTTCACACTTAAAAAATTGCCCACTGGGTGCCAGTTCGAACATCATACTTTCCATAGTAATACTGGCAGTTGTATATCAACACTGGATAGCTAACTCTATTTTCTACCGGTTAAGCAACAAAAGAATATGATAAATGGGAATGTTATAGCTTTATTTTGATATAGGTTAAGCCATAATTTTAGTGATACAACCAAAATAACGTATTGAAATGTAATGTGAAATGTGTTTTAGAAAAGGTCTTTTAGTCATTGAACAATTGTCAAATCTTGAGTGCCAGTTGATGAATCAGACCCTTTTGCAGTTGATTTCTGGTGTTGGGAGGCTGGAGATGGGACATTACATTTTCCTCCTACTCCTCCTGTCCTCTGAGCCTAGGTAACAAATTTCAGCTCCATGGCTTCAGAATAACAGATTTCAGGATTTGGCCCAGTTCTGTGAGTCGCACATTAATGTGAGAATGGAAGAAGTTATTTGTTCACTCATCACTCATTCACTTAAGAAGCATTTTCTGATACTTGTTAAATGTTCTAGGCGCTGTGTTAGGCCGTGGGGATACAATGGTGAACAAGACTTTCCGTTGTGGAGAGAATGCGCTCAGCACTCCAGAGCAGTGTGCGCCTGTGGCATGGGTCTGTGACCTCTCTGAAAGATGGAGCAATGACTGGTGATGACTTCTTGTTTGGGAGGTAATCTTCAGTCCATTATGTTGATAGTGGGCTGAATCAGTCAGTCTTCCATTACACTGTCACCTGGAAGCCCAGACTTAGCACCAAGTGATAACTCATTCAGGGAGATTTCCCAGCTTAATATAACATATGGAGAAAATGATTCGAGAAAATACAACTTAAATAATGGGCTAGAAATGGCAAGGAGGGGCATAAAGGGCTTTGTACTCATCCTGGGAAAGGAGGCATTAATTAAAACAAGAGAAGACACTTCGTCAGGGTTGGAGAATCTACTTTCCACAGAGGTAATTTTAGGAGCCCTCCTGGGAAGGCCTTGCCGCTCACTCACACTTTCTTAGCAAATCCTTGACATTTCATTTTCAAAGGTTACTCAAACTTAAGACTTTGAAGATGGTTAGCATGCAGAAAACTTGGAGTAGTAATCCATAGTATGAATGAGGCTTTGGATTCTTTCCTGAAAGTCATATGGAAGGAGAGTTAGGTCCCCTAGTATGTGATTAGGGTTGGCAGCGTATGTAATGGAAAGGTTTTTCTCTTTGAATTGGATGGTTGAGGGCATGAAACCCAGGTTTCACCTATTGTGTTGCGTCTGGCATGAGCACAGACTTACTGGCCAGGGAGAGTTCTGTCTTTCCAAAAGGCAGCTTCATTTTAGAAGTGGTTGCCATAGGTTGGGTGTTTGTGTCCCTCATAAATTCATATGGTGAAACTTAATCCCTAGTGTGATGGTATTAGGAGGTGGGGCCTTCAGGAGGTGCTTAGCTCCTAAGGGTGGACCACTTAGGAATGGGATTAGTGCCCTTATAAAAGACACCCCAGAGCTCCCCGGCCCCTCCTGCCATGTGAGGACTCAGCAAGAAGATGGCAGTCTGTGAACCAGGAAGCAGCCTCTCACCAAACACTGAATCTACTCGTGCCTTGGTCTTGAAATTTCCAGCTCCAGAACTGTAAGAAATAAATGTTTCTTGTTTAAGCAACCCACTCTATGGCATTTTTGTAACAGCAGCCTGAATAGACTAAGACAATGGTTATCTTTGATCCAAGACCCTTTTGTATCCGTACTATATCCTGTTGCTGTTGATTCCTCTTTGCTGCATGTCACTGGCCTTGATGTGATGTGACTGACTTCTGGTTTTTTTGGTTTGATTTGAAATTGTCTAACTAAAACTAAAAAGAGGGAGTGGAATAAAAGAAAAAGTTTCATGTTTTCTTTGATTGGAAAATAAATTTCCTCTGGGTGTTATAAAAGTGGTGGCATAATTTAATTCATATATTTTATATTGATAATTTGGTAGAAAGCTTAAGATGACCTTCAGTTTCTCAGAATATCCTCTGTAGAACACTAATAACTAGTACTTAATCCAAAATTTACTATGTGGCTGTCATGAGAGGCTGCCTGCAGGGCCGCTGGTCCCGCTCCCCACACAAGAACGCAGGACATGGTGAGGCCAAAAAGAAACACCCATTGAGCCATAGATAGGGGAGTCATACCACTATATTCTCACTGGCGGTCAGCCGGGACACACACATTAGTAGCCACAAGATCCACAGTCCGCCATTCACCTCTCTGCCTGCCAACCAACCAACCAATCAACGCAGCCCCACAGTTACATCAGTAGCCAATTGGCCAACTGGTTGCCGATGGCCAACCAATCACAGTTGATGGTCATTCACTACCCGAGCCAGCACCTCCCCAGAGAGGCCGAGAGCCTGGAAACTGCTCTCTGGGACTCTGTCCCCACAGTGGCACTTTACATTATTAAACTCATTTTACAGATGGAGAAGCTAAGGCTCAAGGTCATTATTAATCACTAACTCACCCCAGGTCACACAGCTAAATGTTGGAGCAAAATTTCAAACCCAGGTGTTATGCAGGGTCTCTGGTCCCACTTCCCGCACAAGAACGCAGGATGTGGTGAGGCCAAAAAGGAACACCCACAGAGCCATAGATAGGGGAGACATACCACTGTATTCTCGCTGGCGCCTGGGTTGGAGACACAGGACGCAGGAGCCACAAGATCTGCAATCTGCCATCCGATTCTCTGCCAACCAACCAACCCCTTGCTAACCACAATCCCCGCTTGCTAGCTCAGCCACGGCAGGTGTATCAGTGGCCAATGGCTAACTGGTTACAGCTGATGGCCAACTAGTTACAGCTGATGGCCATCTATTACCTGAGCCAGCACCTTTCCACGTGAGGCCAAGAGCCTGGAAACTGCTCTTTGGGACTCTGTCCCCACACTAGGTATTCGTATGTTGAGCTTACCCTCTTTTCACTGATTCTGAGGGATTTTACCAAGAAGTGAAGTGAAAAAAATGTACCCTGTAGGTTTTCTGAAAATTAATTTGGGGAACTTATTCAATAATGTTGTAAAGATTTTGTTGGGTATCCGATGGACATGCGTCCTATTTGGGAGACCACCTCAGAGATAATGTGGATGCCTGACCATGGCATTGTACACCAGAAGCTAAACATTAATGAATGCCAACTATAATTTTATATATATAATGTGATGGCTCGGTGTGAGGTCGGAGGGATAATGGATGGGGGAAGGGGGTTCACAGTGTGAGGGATATAAATGATGAACGTCTAAGTATTATCTTGTCTTTTACACCTGAAACTAATAAAAAAAAAATGTACCCTGTAGCTAAGCTGTATAGGTTTGGAAAACAACGGGTTAAAAGTGAGTTGAACAAATCTCTGCAGGATCTGCAGAGCCCTTCTTCTACTGTTGATGGTACCTTCAAGGAGGATGTCATTGACAGCACTCTCCAAATTTGTTTCGCCTTGGAACACTTTTTTTTCCATGGAGCTATTGTAGAGGTACTGTTCTAGAAGATGCACTTCAGCAAATGCTTCCTTAGGATCTATTTATTTTTTTGGAATTACAGACACTGTTGAATTGGGAGTTAGGTTTTATCAACTTTTACAACAATGGAAGAATCCTGACTTTATCACCTGATAACACTTTCATCCAATAAATTAGTTAATAAATAAAAGGCCCCAAATGGAAATCTCTTATTTATTTATCCTTGTTCTTTTTTCTTTTTTAATTTTTTTTATTTTATTGGGGAATATTGGGGAACGTTTCTCCAGGGAACATGAGCTCCAACTCGTTGTCCTTTAATTTAGTTGTGGAGGACGCAGCTCAACTCCAAGTCCAGTCACCATTTTCAATCTGTAGTTGCAGGAGGCAGAGCTCACCATCTCATGCCCGGAATTGAACTGGCAATGCTATTCAGAGCTCGTGCTCTAACAAACTCAGCTATCTGGCTGCCCCATCCCTGTTCTTTAAACTTCTGCTTATCTTTTTCTTTTGTATTATTTTCTTCACTCTTCTATCAATTGTATTATAAAATAAAATTCCCTTAAGCCCAGTATTTATGTCAGTGTTGTTTTTCTGGCACTCGTATTTTTCCTTAAATCCCTTACCATGTTACATTTTTGCATCTTCACTTCTATTTTCTTTCTTTTTCAGGGTTTCTGTTTTCCTAGTTAATCTCCCTAATGCACATCAATTTACACTTAAAAATAGGCACCTAAATAATGTAGTTGTAATCAATGAAAGAGACAAATGGATATCATTTAAAACTAGAACACACTGAATAGCATTCTATATAAAGATGCATTTATAGCCTGATTCATATAATGCATTAATTTTACGAAAAATTCAAATAATTATTTTAAAATTTTTGAATATTTGGTTTATTAAAAATGACAATTCTTAAATTGTACTTAAACTTCCAATAAGTCTGAGCTATGCTTTTATTTACATGTTACATCACTTCAATATACATGTTGACAAGTATTTCCCAAATTTGGTGATGAAAATCACTTGGCATGCTTACCAGAAATAGATTCTTGAACTCCTCTCCAAGTATACCGAATCAGAATCTCCAGACATCTGTTAACATCACTAGACAAGTTGTAAAACACTGGTCTAGATTTGGTTTAGGGTCCCACAAGCCAAATATTGGATAAATAATTTATTGTATATGTGATGCTGCCCTTTACTTTCTAAATGGAAAGTACTGTATTAATTTAAAAGCCTATGAGAATATTAAATTATTTGCTATACTCCAGTAATAAATTACTGAAATTTAGTAAATGTATTCTTTATCTGCATATATACATATAAAAATATGACCAATTATGGGCTATACAATTAGCTTTTCAAGAAAATTAAAGGATGAGAAAAAGAATAATTTATTTTTCTTCCCTACATTTAAAAGTTTTTTCTTGTGTTTCATATTTGGACAGTTTCTTTGTTGAATCTGTATTTCTGTCAGAATATGTATTTCTTATTAAACTCATAAGTCATTCCCTTCCACCCCGTAGATCTGTGTTCACTGTGTACACTAAGAGTTAGAGTCATGGTTAGAATAATGAATAATGTGTCCCCATGGCCAAGTTTGCCTCGTCATGGTTGTCTGCAAAATGGAGCTAGGCACCTGGATGATTCAGAGTCAGGAACATCTTTATGAATATTCATGAGTCTCTAGAGAAAAATCTAAAATAGAGTGAAACTGACATCCAAATATGAGACCTCACAGGTGGCCTAACCTCAACTGGAATTTTCCCAAACATTGAACAGAGGAGAGAAATTTGGTTTTTTTGTTTACTTTGCAAAGTACCAAATGTCTCAAAGACTTGAAATGAACCTCTTTCAACTTCCATTCATGAAAACTGAAGTACTATTTCTTTTCTTTTTTAGAGCCCAACAAAATCTTTCATTCCACAAAATCTTTCATCATGATAGTGTCAAAGTTGAAAAGCAGGTTCTAAAAAGCTCCTGGAAGGAAATATTGATACGGAAGGCTAAGAGCAACCCCAATTTGCCAGTATTTGAAACACATAGGCTAATAGTTCTAATAGAGATGCTTTGGTGGCAATGATGATAGACTTTCTTCTTAATGTTTTCCTTGTCTGAATTCAGCGTTTTTTCATTGAATAGCCAAAAATGGTAATGTAAGACAAAACGACATTGATTATTAGAAACCAAAGTTGTAAAATTTCTTGGGATGACCTCTCCTTTCCTAACGAAGTGAATCCAAAATTGGAGGAAATTCTAGGGTCATAAATCAGTGCCAATCTTTCGTGCTCTTTGGGATCTCCAGTTCATTTAGGCCTGGACTTTTCCTGGGAAATGTATAGACGTAGCCACATGAGGGCAATGTTGCCTAAGAAATGAGAGGATAGTAGTAGTAAGACTCAACTGGGAAATAAACAGTAATTCCTCAGATAAAATCTGTAACTTATTTTTACTGCTTTCCATAAATTTGGGGAATAACTTAAATTGCTGGAGGATGGCCAGGCATAAAATACAGAGTATGGTAGAAAAGGTGAAGTGTCAAATAACTATATTATTATGCCTAATAAAGGATTGAAGCATTTTATCCCCAAGGCTCCAACAGCAATTCCTCTGCTAGAACAATTTTTTGGTGTGTGTATATGTTAATTTAAAAATCCCTTTATGCAACCTAACACTATCATCTTGTTAACTTAGAGTTCTTATTGAGATACAATTCAGTTTGTTAATAAATGTTTTGAACACAGCTCTTTGCTCTTAAACATGGAAGAGGAAAAACTGATAGTTTAATGATCCTCTAAGATTTCCAAGATTTTTCAAATTGTTAGCATTTCACAAGGCTCAGACTTTCCAGGTCCTGGGCAGGGAGCTCAGTTTCAGAAACCCTTAGGGTTATTTCAAGCGAGTATTTCAGTTTTCACCTGGAAGAGAGAACAATATTGCTAAGAAACTCTCTAAGAAATTGCAAGGACTCACTAGAATAATATTGCTAGAATGTTTGAAAAAGTCACGATTCTGTATGAAAGTAAGAAAAAACATAGCATTAATAAAAACTATTTTCTCCCTTAAAAAAAAAATGCAGAAGCAGAAATGTTTCCTGTCCAAAATGTAGATTTCCATTTTGGCTTCTCTAGGCCTGCTTTTTCTTTTTCTATATTATTTTTTAACAAGATAATTTTTCAGAGAATGTTGATCTTAAAATTTATGTGTTTACTGTCAGTGAATTGATCAGTTAAATATGCCTCCTATCAATGACCACAGGCCTAAGTTTAAATACTAGTCTCCAAGCAAAATTTTATAAAGAACTATTTTCTCCTCCCTCACCAAGGCTTCACCTCCAGCTCTTTAGGTTCTGCGCCATCTTGGGTCAGACTTTTGGAAAAGGAGCTCAATTCCCAACTCTTCTGGCACCCTCATATATAACAGTTCTAGGATATTGTCGCCGATGGCTGAAGGCAAGGAAACTTCTTTGGTATGGGTTTTTTTTGTCAATAATAAGGGAACTGTTAACTGATATCATAAGTTCAGCAAACCTAGAGCTGTAATACGGCTGTGAGTCTCTACCTTATTGCATTTACTTTTAACAGCTAGCCATTGTGCACTGTATCAGCAATACAGAAGTCATTCTGGATAAGTTCTTTCTTAGCCAGAATAGTGTAATAAGACCTTTGCCCCAGAGCCAATCGAGGAAACAGAAAAGTTTCAAATGTTAACAATTTAAGGACAGGGGATGAGGATGAAAGGAGAGGTTGAAGGGGGCTGTTGTCAAAGAGATCTCTTTGCTAGTTTTGCTTCTGAAGATCTGTCTTACTATCAAGGTAAGGAGAGGTAAAAACAGGATGTCAACTTTCTTTTTTTTTTTTTTATTAAATTTATTGGGGTGACAATTGTTAGTAAATTTACACAGATTTCAGGTGTACAATTCTGTATTACATCGTCTATAAATCCCATTGTGTGTTCACCACCCAGAGTCAATTCTCCTTCCATCACCATATATTTGAAGGATGTCAACTTTCAATTTGAAGATTTTGTTTTTCAGAACCCCAGGGAGTGCCTCTTATTTGGATCACTGGTACTCAAAGTGCCCGTCTACAAGGAACTTGGAACAGAAAGGAAATGAATGCCTGGTTGTCTTCATCTAGCAAGTCTTGTTATCAAAAAGAAAAAAAGAAAAAAGAATTAAAAAAGCTGTACCAAGCAGCATGCTGAGGGACACAGCTGATTTAAATTTTGATGCAAGCTTCTTATTTAATGGTGAACCTATAACCAATAGCTGTGGACTGGCAGTAGTACTGACTAGCCCTGATTAGATTACGAGGACAACAGTGTCCCCTGGAGGAATTGTTCATTGCCCAATAGAATGCAGTGGACCTGAATAAGAGGAGGAAGCTTTAGTGTTGGTTTAATGGCATCTTCAAACTTCTTGGAAAGCCTCATATGAGAAGAGATTATCAGAACCATTTTGGCTATTCCCCCAATGAGAGAATATAAACCATATTCTTCAAATAAGACTTCTGCCTTTCTTCTGAGATTCTTCAGGAAGAGAAGTATGGACAAGAATGTTGACTAGAGTGAAGCAAGTAATACAGTTGCATTGGGTACAGAACAGCCATAAAATCATATTTTAATGTAATATATTTTTTAAAAAAATCAAAGCTAATGAAAAAGTCCATCATGAACAAAGTGTCAGCATTTTAAATAAAAACAGGTGACATTGGTACATTCTCCTGGGTTCTGAATGCATGCTATGAATTGTCTGCAAACTAGCTCAATATGGCTGGTATCATTGGGCTCTCATGAGAGAGTCACCTTTGATCTGTGTACTTTCAGTAAAACAGATTGGAAACAAAACAAATCCCAAGGTAGCATGTTTCTGGTCTCAGTGAAATTGCTTTTATCAGCAACGTATCTCTGAAGCTACAAAAATGAAAAGTGTAGAACTAAGAAATAATGAGAACTTGCCCAATTTCAAATTTCTGTTCATGTGAACTGTGTTACATGGATCTGATCAATACACTTCCTTTTCATACCTAATCATGTTTCAGGCCAATACGGGATGGAATTGCCAGGACCTTAATCCTGGTGGACTTAAAAGGCATTTCTAATTCAAGGGTACAGTGAATAAATGTTTAAAGAGATTCAACAACACACGAACTGTTTTATTTCAGCAAAATATAGTCTCTGATATTCACACTGACAGAGAACATCTTGTGTCAATAAGATAGACATTTTCTTGGGAAAAGCCTAAGATAACGGGGGTTTGTTAATTACTGGTTACAATTCCATTGTGCATTCTTTGATGGAGCTTTCCGAAAAATGTGTCTTGTTTGGCTTTAGCCCCTATGTACTGGAGAGTTGCCTTAGGAAGAGTTAACCTAGTAATTGCAGGATGGGGCAGTGTATAGTAGCACTTGAGTGATTTTGGAGAACAACGAGAATTTTATAAAGCAACTTCAGAAAGACATGCTATTTTCAGACAATCCCAATGTCCCACTAAGCCTCCTCTCTTGGAACACCCCTTTTCTAAGAGCAGTAAATGCACTTAAATGAAGTTTTTAATTTCTAAATATTCTTGTGATAATAGAATCTTGAAAATAAAACAAAGCTCACTTTTCCCTCTTCCCATGAACCTGCAGATCTGTGTGTGCTTGTAACCCAGAGGCCCAGGAGTGATGCTGTGTTTTGATTTTTAAGGTTGGGGGAAAAAAGGCCCAGTACCAGTCCTAGGCTGCCACCAATCAGACTTAAAATGAACAAGGGTATCAGCCTAGACTAAGGTCACCCCTTAGTCTAGTGTCTGTTATTTTTTAAAGTACTATTCTTTTTAAGGCTTTAGGAAAAATCAGAATGTGGTTGGGCTACCTTAAGCTTTTAGATTAGATTGTAAAAACCAAAAAGCATTTAAATGGATGTGAGGGTAATACACTATAATTTCTTCAAGGCTCGAGGTCTCTGAAGGCAAAATAACAAGCACGGGGGCAAAACGTGAAGCCAATCTGTCGACGGAGGCCTTTGGACAAAGTGGTCAGCCTGCACGGTCCCCACAGCTTCCCAGGAACCAGGGGCTTGCTTGTTATTACCAGAAACCCTGCCTGGAAAAGAGGTCCTTGGTGTCTTGAGAATTCCCTTTGTTCCCCCGCCTGACCGCCCCCGCGCAGTGATAATCCTGCGTGACATCGGAGACCCTCTGCATAGTACGTCTCACCGAGTCCTCATTTCAGTACCAGCCCCACCCCCACCACATTGTCTGAGGAGGGAATTCTAGCCACAGAGGCAGCTTTGTGCACAGTGTCTCAGAGCCACGAGGGAGCCACACCAAAGAATGTGGAAACAGGAAATCGTGTGATGCTATCTCCCTAAATAGAATCCTTTTCCCGGTTTTATTGAGAGAAGAGAGCTGGGTTATCTACTTCATCATTTTTCCTCTGGCTAAACTTGGAGAGCAGCAGCAGGCTGACGTTTTGTGCAGAACGCAGGGCTAGGGTTATGGGGGGAGGCTGGGCGGTACAGCTGATAGGAGGACCCTGCTTCTCCACCGGGTAGGACACTGTTCGTCAAGGAAACCTCACTGCAGAGCGCACAGGTTCTAGGTCAAACCTGGTTCTCCTATGGTTTGCTGTGGAAACACATCACTGCTGTTTTTTTTTTTTAATTAATGTTTTTGAAACAGTAGTTAAGCATTGTGCATAAAATAAAGTACTGAACAGCACATTGTTTTAACAGCAAATAAAGCAGACATCTTAAAAGACAGGAGCACCCTGCTGCAATGCTGTGGGGACAGAGTCCCAGAGAGCAGTTTCCAGGCTCTCGGCCTCGTGTGGAAAGGTGCTGGCTTGGTCATTAGATGGCCATCAGCTTTAATCAGATGGCCATCCGCTGTGGCTGGGTGGCCGTCAGCTGTAAGCAGTTAGCCATTGGCTACTAATATAACTGCCATGGCTGAGCTAGCAAGCATGGATTGCAGTTAGCAAGGGATTGGTTGGTTGGTTGGTTGGCTGGTAGAGAAGCTGACAGTGGATTGCAGATCGTGTGGCTCCTGCTTCCTATGTCTCCAACCCAGCCGCCAGCGAGACTATAGTAGTATGTCTCCCCTATCTATGGTTCTGTTGATGTTCCGTTTTGGCCTCACCATGTCCTGCGTTCTTGTGCGGGGATTGGGAGCTGAGTCCCTGCATGACAAATGCTATTGTTCTATTTTGAAATAGTCTACACTATTGTAATAAAAAAGCAAAACATTTATGAAGTCAGGCAGCTTTACCTCTGAGTTTTTTTCCCTACCGCACAAAGAACTCCTGAGCACTTAGGACAAAACCCATGCACCTTCTGTGATGGGACCTCAGTGCAGAGACTCTCCCCATGATATGTCTGTGTCATGCAGGGTGTTATGCAGGGTCTCTGGTCCCGCTCCCCACTTAAGAGCGCAGGACATGATGAGGCCAAAAGGAACACCCATGGAGCCATAGATAGGGGAGTAATACCACTATAGTCTCACTGGTGGCCGGGTTGGAGACACAGGAAGCAGGAGCCACACGGTCTGCAACCTACCGTCCTCTTTTCTTTGCAGTCCGTAATCCACACTCCACCACGCCACGCCACTACACCGTCTTCTTGCTAGCCCCCATGTGCTGCTAGCATAGCCACAGCAGTTATATCAGTGGCCAATGGCTAACCGGTAACAGCTGATGGCCAACTAGTCACAGCTGATGACTATCTACTACCTGAGCCAGCACCTTTCTATGTGAGGCCGAGAGCCTGGAAACTGCTCTGTGGGGCTCTGTCCCCACAGTCTGTCAGAATAACCAGTGTAATTTCTGATCTGGTCTAGCCTAGAACTTTGATGGCAGGAAGAGAGGCTTCCGTTCTCCTCCTTGTATGGCTCGTTCCTGCAGCAAATGGAAGTGTTTGCTAGGAGAAGTATTTTGTCTCACCCTAACAGAATTCAAAAGCTAAAGGCATTATCTCTTCCTCTCTGTGGATGCAAGAGCTTACGAAAATTCAAATGGTCTCAGCTCCACCCCTCCTTTTCTATGAAAATATATGACAGCTAAGAGTCTCCACACTCACCATGTTGAGGGACTTTGGAGGACATTTGTCTCGTGTTATTTTAATACTTAGTTCACTAAATCCCTTGCCTGGCTGCACTCACTTTTAATAATTAAAATCTCAATTAACTCAAATACATAAACACAGGAAATGTGCAAGCTCGAGTTTCATTTGGAGACCAACTTCAATGAGTGGCAGACAGTTTATTGGTTCTTACTTTTTTTAGCGAGAGCTTGCAGGGGCTTATTACCCTCCACGCCTCTGACTGCCATATGCTTTCCTCACAGCAACTTTAATCAAGACCAGACTTAGCTTGATGTGAAATAAGATCTGAAGGCCCTGAGAAGTCATCCTCATGAAACCTGAGCAGCTGGAGCACACAGACGGAGAGAATCTGATTTAGAAACATCATTTCAGTGCTAGAGTCCCAGTCCTTCTTAAAGGGAACACAGCTCGATTCTTTGGACCCTGGATAAATTGCGTGAGATCTTGGGGCTGCCAGTGACCCTGAACCTGGCTGAGTAACTAGTGTAGGAAGTGAGCAATACATTTTGGCTCATCATAGAGTTGGGTCTGCAGTCCATGGGGTTCAGTAGGTTTGTGTACGGTGTCCCAGTAAACTAGCAAGGAAGAACAACGAATATTGTTATAAGTCCTGTCTGTGAGTTTTTCCAAGACTTGATTTTAATTAAATCAGATCAGTAGCGCTGTAGTGAGAGGACTTGTGGGAGTTGGGAAAGCTGTAAGTTAATTATCGTTGGGATAAAATGAAATGAGAAATGGGGTCTGGAGCTTGGACAGGGTTTTGTGGATGCTTGGGGAGAACAAAACGCTGAGACAGAGGGCAGCTGGGTTGTTTCTCTCCAGGACTTGGTGTGCGGGGCCTTCTCTGTCCGAAGACTTACTCTTTGGTTAGCGTGAAAAACCTCACTATGTCTAGACAGCAGTGTCCATTGCCCTGGCAAAGCTGTTTTCCAGTTTTTGGTGGCAAAGCTGGAGCCTTTCACATTCATTTACTCAGTGGGAAGAACTAACTGGAGAAACGGGATCCTTGCTCCAGTTCTGCCACTTCCTAGTTCATGACTTGCACGCTTTATCATTTGTGATTTGTGCACTGGAGGTAGTAATGTCTCCAGACCTGCCTCAAGTGAGACTCGCATGGGACAGCAGTTATGGAAGGAAGCTGAACATTTCGACCTTTAGGTTATTAAAGAGTTAAGCAGTTCTGGTTAGGTCACAGGTGGCCTCTCCCTAATCTGATATGCAAAGAAAGCTTCTTTTTTATATATAACTGGTAAGCTCTGCCTCAAGAACTTCTCTCACCCTCAATTCCTTTGGGAAGTGGGAAGGGGGAGTGGGAACTGATTTAGCCAATCCTATTTAAAACTTGGTATGATCTCATGATTTGAAGTTATTCATGTTTAATCCGGTGTCTCAGGCAATAATTTCTTAGTGCTTTTCAGATTTCTTTCCTCTTTCGCCTACTGGTTTCCAAGTTGGTGTCCAAGTGTGTGGGGGATGGGCTTCCACAACCTCACATTCTTGTAGGAAGGGGGTCTTGTGACCTTGTGTTGGACTTTTGGTATGCAGAACTTGTGTCCCTGATGTGTGGCTGGCCTGGTCCTGTCCTTGAATGTTCTGCTGGCATCTCTGCAGATTGGTTTCCACACATGTGGTCTAGTCTTTCTTAGACAGTCAAGGTCTGGAGGTCCTTCCCTGCCTTCCCCCCGTCCTTTTTTGGGAGTCTCTGTCATGGGTCCATCCAGTTCATTGTCCAGGCTGTCTAGCCTACAGTAGGGGCTATGGGTGTACTTGTTTCTCCCAAGAAGGTGGGCATCATGCAGGCCAGCTGGTTTCAACCAAGCATTCATGAAACACAGGAAAAGGCGGTACTCAGGAGGGCAAACCGTATCCTCTCCTCCTGAACATTCCACCCGTTGTCTTCCAGGCACCACAGGTACAGGGTTACCTTACACAGCGGGCTTCAGCTAGTCCCAAGCAGCCCACAAGGCAAGAATTCCTCCTAAAGTGGCCCTTATACCTTCTACCCAATTAGCAGTAGGGAGATGGGATACATTTCTGATCTTCTGTCTCCCCTGCCTCCCCTCACAATCCGTCCAGACCAATGGAGCAGTCTTTTCTTCTACCTGCCCCTTCTGTCTACTTGGGCTTTCTTGTGTCAAACTCCTTTTGTGGGTTTCTCCTGCAGTCTCCTCCTCTCTGCTTCTCTAAGGTATTCTTTTACCAAATTATTCTCTTTTTTCTTCTGGGTTAGCTAAGAAATAAATATAATATAATAGACATTAAACTTTTTATGGAAGGACACACAAGAAATGTCTAAGAGCATTATCTCTGAAGAGAGCAATAGGAGAATTTTTATTTTTATTTTATACACTCTGGGCTGTTTGAATTTCCAAATCATATGAAATATTATTTTTACTCTTTCTGCAATATCAAATGGAGTGGAATAAAAAAACTTTTTTTTTTTATTTTTTTATTAATTAATTTATTTATTAGTTTCAGGTGTACAAAACAAGGTAATACTTAGACGTTCATCATTTATATCCCTCATACTGTGAACCCCCCTCCCCCCATCCACTATCCCTCCGACCTCACACTGAACCATCACATTATATATATAAAATTATAGTTGGCATTCATTAATGTAAAAAAACTTTTTGAGATAATTTTAAAGTGCAATATTTATACTAGCAAATTTAACTTTGGTAGAAATACTGTACACAAAAGAAATTTCACAGTGGTATAAACTATATGCTGGTAAAATTTGATAGGGACTAATTTGTGGGAATGAATACAATCTCCATTGTAAATTTTAAATAAAAAGCAATTAATACTAATTAAATAGTTTCAATAAAATGAAAAATGAGGGGGGAAATAGAAGCTTTGAACTGTACCAAATAGAAAATTAATCAAAGAATTAAAATAAGGTGATTAGATTAAAGGTTGCCTTCCATATCCACTTTCCCAAGTTCTCAGTGGAACCCTGGGCAAGGTGCCTTGCTGAAAAACTACAATTCCCAGTTTTTCTTGCTGTAGCTATGTGTCTGTGATCTGGCCAATGATGTGGGTAGGATTTCTGAAGAGTCTTATTAAGATGAGAGGAGAAGACCTTTATCTTCCTTCCTTTTTCCTCCTGTTGTAACTGGGTTTACAGCAGCCTTCAGACCAGAATGGGACCTATATTCTCAGGCTGAGGATATAGGAGTAGGACGATGAGAGAGGTGTGGGTCCTAACAACTGCATGGAATCTCAATATCATTCCTGAAGGACCTATCTTCAGACTTCTTTTACGTGAGAGAATAAGCTCTCATGAGTGTGATCGATATACTATTTTTGTTTCGGATCTCAGTTTACTGATAGCTGAATATAATTCCTAACTGGTATACTAGCTTGATTAAGTTTGCACTGAAAAATGACATGAAATTCACCAATATTAGTACCATACTGATTTAAATATATAGTGAAATAGTCCTTAAAGTCAAGAGCTTGAGATAAAAATTCCTACCAGATCAAAACGGCAAAATGTCCTATACTTTGAAGACATTGAAAAGTAAAAATCTCAGTGCAAGTTAAGGATTTAGTTATTCGTTCATACCTCATCTAGAAACCCCAGATTCCATTTTCTCTTGAACAGCTACTTATGCAAATCTTGAATTACAAATTTCTCTAATTGCAGAAGTTGCTGGGAAAATACACACATGGCCCACACATTCCTTCTGTCTGGACACCCTGCAATCCCCCGGAAGGTCAAATACCTGTGGTTTGCATTTGCCTGGGGCAGGGAGAATGAACCAGACTGGAGATTTCAGTGGGAAATTCTTGCTTAAACACAATGGTTGTGTAACTTGTGGATTATCTGGGGTTTCCTGAATCCTTATGATCCAGATAAAAATGGTTTAGGCCCCTAAACAAAGATCTCAAATAAAGCTCAATGTCCACTTAAGATGTTGAAATTCATTGTCATCTGTGGCTCTGATTCCCTAGGTTCTCTGAAATCTTGTTCTGTACTTCATATCTTAGTGCTGTTTCTATTTTCTCTGCCCTGTATTACTCCAAACTTAGGGTCTTCTTCTTGATCCTTCTCCCCAAAACAATTGTAAATACACAGCTGTGGACTGTAGTAGAACTTTTACTAAAAGTCTGTGGATTGGTATCTTCACACCATCACACTGAAGAGTAATCAATGTAAAACTATAAATAGTTTTATTCTTTTTTAACTTGACATATGCATACACCTGGGATATCAACACCACAACCAAAGTATTAAACATATCCATCATATCCAAAAATTTCCTTGTGTTCTTTTGTGGGGTGTTTTTTGGTTGTTGTTTGTTTGTTTGTTTGTTTGTTTTTGGTTAGAGTACTTAATATGAGATCTATCCTATTAACATTTTTTAAAGTGTATGATACTGTATTGTTAAGTATAGGTATTATGTTGTACAGCATATCTCTAAAACTTAATTATCCTGCATAACAAATTTATACTCATTGAAAACGTTTTCATTTCCCCCTACCCCCTTACAACGACCATTCTATTCTCGGCTTCTTTGAATCTATTTTTAGATAACTCATATAAGTGGTATCACACAGTATTTTTCCTTCCATAACTGATTTATATCACTTAGCATAATGTCCTCTAGAGTCATCCATGTCGCAAATGGTGGGATTTCCTCTGTACCCCAACCATGCACTGCACAGTCTCCCCCATTTTCAATATCACTCACCAGAATGGGGACTTTTCTTTTTTTCCTAAGGATGAAACTACAAGGACATATCATAAACACCTGAAGTCCATAGTTTACATTAGGGTTCACTCTTGATATACATTTTATAAGTTTGAACAAATGTATAATGACATATAGCTATCATTATAATATTATATGGCACATTTTCACTGTCCTAAATATCCTCTGTGGTCAGCAAATTCATCTCTCACTCCCCACACCCTTGGCAACCACTGACTTTTTTATTGTCTCCATAGTTTTGCCTTTTCCAGAATGTCATATAGTTGGAATCATACAACATGCAGCCTTTTCAGATTGGCTTCTTTCACTTAGTAATATGCATTTAAGGTTCGTCTATGTCTTTTCATAGCTTGATAGCTCATTTCTTTTTAGTGCTGATTAATATTCCATTATCTAAATGTACCATGGTTTATCCATTTACCCCCTGAAGGACATCTTCATTGCTTCCAAGT
Organism: Rhinolophus hipposideros; assembly: GCF_964194185.1. Lineage (NCBI taxonomy): Eukaryota > Metazoa > Chordata > Mammalia > Chiroptera > Rhinolophidae > Rhinolophus > Rhinolophus hipposideros. The sequence continues at coordinate 37,613,547 of NC_138047.1, forward strand.
TTTAGTAACTATTAAAAAAGCCGTTATAAACATCTATATGCCAGCCTCTGTGTAAAAACATAAATTTTCAATTCCTGTGGTTAAACACCAAGGTGTGTGATTGGTGGACCATATAGTAAGAGTATGTTTAGTGCAAGAAACCACCAAACTGTCTTCCAAAGTGGCTGTACTATTTTGGCTGAACTATTCTGTTGCTCCACATCTTCACCAGCACGTGGTGTTGTCAGTGTTCTGGATTTTGGCCATTGGAATAGATGCATAGTGGTATCTCATTGCTGTTTTCATTTACACTTTCTTAATGACACATGCCATGGACCATTTTTTCATGTACTTATTTGCCATCTGTGTATCTTCTTTGGTGAGGTGTCTGTTGATGTTTTTGCCCCAGTTTTAAAAAGAGGGTTCTTTGTTTTCTTATTGTTGAGTGTTAAGAGTTCTTTGTGTATTCTGGATAACAGTCATTTATCAGATGTGTCCCTTTGCAAATATTTTCTCCCAGTCTGTGGCTTGTCTTCTCATTCGTTTGATATTGTCTTTTGCAGAGCGGAAGTTTTTAATTTTAATGAAGTCCATTTTTTAAAAAATTTATTGGGGTGACAATTGTTAGTAAAATTACATAGATTTCAGGTGTACAATTCTGTATTACATCGTCTATAAATCCCACTGTGTGTTCACCACCCAGAGTATGACGTCCATTTTATCAATCATTTTGTTTGAACTCTCTATGCTCTAGATCAGGACTTCCCATGTGTTCAGCACTGTCCTGAGGCAGCAAGATATGGTAGTTACATTTTATTCCAAGACCATACATTTTATTCTTGGAATAAAATACATTTTATTCCAAGATGAGCTGCTTTATATTTACCCCTGAACCTTACATTCACGCTGTAAGACTCCCAGCTGGGGCCAATGGCATCTCTGGGGGAGAGTCAATGAAAATTCAGATACTACTGGGGCCAAAGAAATCATGAAAATAAGTGAATACAATACAATACACATTCAATACAATGGGGAGTGGTAAGGACTCTGGAGAAGGAAAGTTTCATGTCCTAATGGGGAGGTTGCTATTTAACTTTAGCCAATTATTGCTGTTATGAACTGAATGTTTCTGCTCCCCCCCCCCAAATGCATATGTTGATTCTCTAACCTTCAATGTGATGATATTTGGAGTTGGGGCTTTTGGGAGGTGATTAAGTGTAGACGAGTTCACGCGGGTGAAGCCCCCATGATGTGATTAGTGTCTTAATAAGAGGAAAAGAGACCAGAACTCCCTCTTTTAGTCACACAAAGACACAGTGAGAAGGTGGCTGGCCATCTGTGAGCCAGGAGGAGAGCTCTCACCAAGAACTGAATCTGCCAGTGCCTTGATCTCATATTTTCAGCCTCCAGAACTGTGAAAAATAAATGTCTGTTCTTTAAACCACCCCAACTATGGTATTTCATTATAGTAGGCTGAATGTGGCCTCTGGGCCACCACTTTGCAACTTTTCCTGTGGTAGGTAAGATTTCTGGTTCTAAAGTCAGGTATGCCTGAGTTTCTCAAGCTCCAGCACTTACTCGTTGTGTGTCTGTGGGCCAATTAACTTATTTTTTCTGACTTTAGTTCTCTCATCTGTAAACTGAGTATAATAATAGCACCCTATGATAATTTAGGAAATGTAGCACAGTGTTAAACAAATAGAAAATGTTAAAATGAGCCAATCTGAAAAGGATACATACTGTATGATTCCAACTACGTGACATTCTGGAAAAGATAAAACTATGGAGATAGCTGCCAGGGATTCAGGGGGAGGTAAGGAAGGATGAATAGATGGAGCACAGGGGATTTTTAGGGCAGTGAAACTATCCTGTATAATACTGTAATGGTGGATACACATTTGTCAAAACCTGTAGAATGCACAACACAGTGAACCTTAATATAACTATGGATTTCAGTTAATAATAATATATCAATATTAGCTCATCAATTGTAACAAATATACCACACTAGTGCAAGATGCTATTACTAGGAGACACTGGGGGTGGGGTGAGAGGGTATATAGAAAAGAATGTTAAAATGAATGATGGCTATTGATGACGAAGATGATTGTGCTTGTATCAGTTAGTCATTGCTGCATATCAAACCACCTCAAACTAATTTTTAGTAAGGGGCCATAACTTCTTTTAGTAAAGACAATAAAGTAAAGATAAGGACTATCATAGAATTATCGCTCACAAGTCAGTGGGGTAGCAGGGAGGTTCTGATGATTTGGGCTGAGGTTGGCTGATCTCAGCTGGGCTTGCTCATGCTTCTGTAGTCAGCTGCAGATCAACAAGCTCATCTTGTCTAGATTTTGTTATAGGAGGCTCATGGACCATATACCACACGTACCAGTTGGGGTCACAGCTGGTACAATTGAACTGACTGACCATGGGCCATATGTGCTCTCATTCTCCATCAGAATAAAGGCATCACTTAAACTGGCACCTAAGTCCGCATTGGACAAACATGGACCTTAATATATGGGCAATCTTATGTAACGGGACTATAAACCTGTCATATGCCCAGTGAGTACATGTTAGCAACTCTAAATTTATATTATCAGAGCAATGATTCTCGTTGCTCAATTACTTGGAGAAAGAAAATTTGACTCCATTTACCACAATTTACGAAGGCCCAAGACACCCAAACATGACTCATAGCCTTTGTTGGTGGGAATAAGAGTACATACTACCCTGGGAATAAATATGGCACACATACTGTTCTTAATTCAGCTGCAGAAATTCAGTGACATCTGAGGGAGAAATGTTCTTCCAGCTCCTGCTCTGAGGGCCCAGGTTTGCACCATCTGCCTCAGGGCTGCTGTTTATTTCTGTGGACAAGCACCATGCAATTTACCGGAAAAATATTCTGAAAAATCCCAAACACCCACATTATGGAGAAATAGGGTTGAACATCTTCCAGTTTTGTAGTTGATTTTATAGTCTTAGCCCTAAGAAAATATTTAGAATCATCTTCATTGACTCAGTGCTTTAAATGTTCCAAGGGAAGAATCCTAAACACCATTAGCAGCTGAAGGCCGGGGCTGAGTGGACCACTGCCCCTGTGTGTAACTAACATCCTGGGCTACTTGTCCTCTCTTGACCCCAGTCTGTGGGAGACCCCTCTGAGTGAGGTGAAGCTCTATGTCCTAGGGGCTACGGTGTGCTATATACTCCAGCATTTCTCTCTTTATCTTATCCCACTTCTTAAATTCTGCCAGGGAGGTGTTAACAACTCTCAATGAAGTCCCATTTCTCAGGAGCCAATTGCAGGAAGGTTTTCTGTCAGCCACAGGCCCCGCAAAGGAAAAAGTGCCAAAGTTGCTGCCTCTCTCTGAGTGTTTCTGTTTGACTGATATTACACTGCAGGATGTTTCTAGAATAATATTTTCCAAAGTATATTCCACAGAACTTATGTCCAATGAAATGATTCTCAAGAAAGTGTTCTATGGTCAGATAATGTTGAGAAACAATGCAAATCATATTCCTCTCTTGGAAATCTACAATGCCTCTTAGCAAATTTTAGAAGATTCCCAGTAAAGAAACACATAGTTTTTCATAATCCAGTGTTTTACCAATTGCCTAAGGAATCTTTTAAATAATAATAATAATAAAATTAATTAATAATTATTATTATGCCTAAAACTTTGAACAGTTTGGTAAGCTATTATACATCAAAGTGGCACTATTGGGAGAAAGTTTAGGCACTGACAATCTATTCAGGCTGCTATAAAATAAATGCTGTAGAGTGGGTTGCTACAAACATTTATTTCTCACAGCTCTATAGGCTGGGAAGTCCAAGATCGAGGCACTGGGAGATTCCGTGTCTGGTGAGGTCTGTTTCTTGGTTCATAGATGACCTCTTCTCAATGTGTCCTCACATGGCAGGAGTGAAAGAGATCCCTGGGGTCTCTTTATAAGGGCACTCACACCATTCATAAAACCTCTACCTTCATGACCTGATCACCTCCCAAAGGTCCACCTATTAATACCATCATATTGGGAGTTAAGATTTCAATATGTAACTTTTTTTTTTAATTGGGCAATATTAGGGAACAGTGTGTTTTTCCAGGACCCATTAGCTCCAAGTCAAGTCATTGTTTTCAACCTAGTTGTGGAGGGCACAGCTCACTGGCCCATGTGGGAATCGAACTGGAGACGTTGGTGTTGTGAGCACTGTGCTCTAACCAACTGAGCCAACTGGTCGCCCTCAATATGTAACTTTTGCGGGGAGACATTGAGTCTTTCACAGCTACTTTCGTTCCTGTCTCATGGAGGTTTGAGCATTCCCTTTCCTTGCAAAAGTGCTTTCAGAGAGTGTAACACCTCATTTCAAGCAAGAATTTCCAGTGCCAATGACTCTTTGCTATGAATGATGGTAACATGCCTTGGTTAAAACACACACAAAAAGACATAGACACACAGACACGTACACATGCACGCAAGCACACATGCATGCACGCATACCCCACTGAAATTGATTCTGTCAAGGGCACATATTTTTATCAGGCACCTAGGACCTCAGCACCATTTACAACACCTTAGCCAGAAAAAACAAACTCGTCATAGCGCCTTACTAATTTTTGTACATCTAACACTCAGCACAGGGTCTGGCAGAGAGCAAGGATTCAGTCATGATTTGATGAATGACTGAATTAGATCAGTGTTTTCAAAAAAAAAGTTACGTGAGATAATTGGGCCTAGATGCAAAAAATTTCATTTAATGATTTTGTATTTATTTTAAGGTATATTAGTAAAACGATGCAATTTTTCATAATTTAATGGATATTATTACTTAGGGCTTGGCTAACGTTAAAACATGAGTGGATTTAAAGAAAAACAGTACGTAAATGAAAGAGCAATTGGTATGTAGATATAATGAAAATCGTAAAAATGGCATATGAGAATTTAGGGAAACACTCAGTTTCTCATATTCTTTCTGAATCTAGGCTCTGAAGGGGAATGGAGCATGGGAGAGAGTAGGAAGGTGTTGGCTTCTCCCTCAAGGGAAAAAGGGCCAAGTTGGAGGTGCTGGTTGTTTTCTACAGCAGTATCTGAGTGTCCTTTTCTGAAAGGGTCTCACCTGCTTTTCCCTAATGCTGAAAAATGATACACCACTTGAAACAAATGAACAGGAAGCATTACTTTCTTAAATTCACTCAGTTAGCTAATTAGCCATAATGTTTGCTCAAAGAACCCTAGTGACAGCTACATGAATGTGACTGGAGATTCTTGTCCAGCCTTTGAGGCAGGGCTTGCTCTGGGTCCCTGTAATTAGGTACTTGGTGGCTTCAAGTTGGGGTGGCCGGGACTGAGTTGGGGCATAATGTGACTTTAGTAATAATCTGACAAAATGAGAGAGTTGGATCAGATCAGTAACTTTCAAACTCTTTTCTTAGAAACTTTTCCTTAAATGAAATCTTACTTGGAAATGCTAGACAAAAAGAAAAAGTAGGATCAAAGTGGACCCTATTGATGTGGTTGATGAGGTGTGGGCGATGGCAGTGGCAGAGGGGATGATGTAGGGGGAGACCAAGCTGTTCCCGCTTGCCCTCACCTCACCCTCTGCCACGGCCCCTAAGATCCCTGCATGAGACGGTTTCTGAGGTTTCTTGTAGATTGAAAATTCTAACTTTTAACCTCTTTCGTGTTGTGAAAAATTAACACCCAAAGTACACAAGGATAACTGAATCGGTGTTTTTTTCTCATGTTTTTAATGGACCATTCAATAACATGAAAGAGAACTGGTGTGCGATCCTACCATATCATGCCTGCCCAGTCTGGAAAGGTAGCCAAAAGTATACTTGTACAAGTATGAAACTTTGAGCGCTCCAGATTTATCTTAAAGCCCCCAAACAATTCCTACTTGTCGTCCTGGTCAGTGGATGAAATAATATATCAAGTCTATAGATTTGGGGAACTGGGTTGACTGCTACAGAACCAACGCTGCACAGCAGGTCAACATCTGGTGACTTTTCTACTCTCTTGATGCCAGTTTTTGATTATCCAGATTCATATATATAAGAGTATGTTTCCCTCCCAGATCTTTGAGCAAATTGATATTTCAGGGAGACGTCTTCCTGAGACTTCCTGTGCTCACAGTACACCTTAAATTCCTGGGGAGTATGCATTTACCTGATAGTGTGTCTTATATATACAGTTGCTAAGGAGCTGTGTGTATATATTAATATATGGGCGGGGGGGAGTATTTCATCGCATTGACCAGAAGTGATGCTTGTTCTCACAATGCAGCATTGTTTTTAGCTTGGCTTCTGAATGGAAAGTGACTCTTCTCGACAAAGGGATTTAAAAGCACTTTCCCATTTCTACAGGTCGCTGAACTGCGCCCTGCAGAAGGAACCCAGACACAATAACACTCAGGTTAGAAGAACACTGAGTTGCAACAAAATAAAGCCACAGTCAGTATTTTACACAGTATATTGGGAAGGAGCAAATACTTCCTTCTTGAAAAACGCCTAAGCTCTATCTGTGTGAGCTCTATCAGAAAGCAGAAACGCACAGTCCAGTGCAGATGGCTCTGGTAGCCCTTAGCTAAGGATTGTAATCAGCTCCAGTGAGGTGGAATATACAGTGACTCTGGAACCCACTGCATGACTTCCAGCCTATTGTATATATGTGCAATAGTAGCTTGTCACTAGACCACAGCACCTTGACTGTAGGCACCAGGTTGGTTTTTCTTTCCTTTTTTTTTGTTTTTCAGAAACCTCTATGTATCCAGAATTTAACAAAACAACTGGCATACAGTAGGTGTTCATTTTACATATGAGAAAACTTTGCCTAAGATTTCACTTTCTAGTAAGTGGTCAAGTCAGGATTTAAAACCAGGTCTTCAGGCAATAGAGCTCATAACCAGCAGGCTAAACTCTTCTCACTGCCTTTACTCGGCATATGTTGGCAGTCCTTTCTAGCATCTTCAGTCGTGTTTCCTCCAGTGAGGTATTTATGCTACATTTTCTTTTATTTGTTTAAAAACACTTTTAAATAAATTATTTACAATATAAATGTTTTGGTCTTGAGTTATAACTATGTCTCAAAAAAATGGGAATTCCTTTCTGCTTTCTTTGTTTTTATTCATACATGTTGACTGCCAGATTTTATTACTTTCCCTGCCTGAAAAATATTAGTGTCTAGAAACTAGTTTCCCCATTGCTGACAGAAGGCAAACTAATTAGAAATCTGCTGGAACAAGTTTTATGGGGCAAAATGCATGTTTAGTTCAGCCAAGGAACTGAACCCACCTTGAATAAGAAGTGAAAAGTACAAGTGCCTCCTGGGTTAACAAATAAATGAATTAGAAAATCAACCTTAAACCTCCCAGACGCATTGAAGGTAATGTGGATACTCCCGAAGGAATTAAAATGGGATCCTTTGGTCCATGGATATACTGCAGATGGGATACTTCATGGATCAAAGAAATGGGGGCATTCTCTATATTCTGCTAAATAAAACACCCACAGTATATACTAGTTACCCAGATGAAGTCTGAAACTGGAGCAGGGCACAAAACAAGATTGATTGTACAAGTTTCTGGGGCAGAGATTGTGTTACGTAAGCCATGTGATTCTGAAGTTTTCTTTAACTGTTCTCCTGACTTTCAGCATAGCAGGCTCTGAAGTCAGACTGTCTGAGATCTAATTCTGGCTCTTCAATAACTGAATGAGTGATTCATTTCATTAACCACTGTGTTTCAATTTCCCCATCTGTAAAATGAGGCAAATGATAACACTTACCTTGTGGTGATTTTCTCAAGGCTCAAATAAGTTAATACCCATGAAGTGCTTAGAACAGCACATAATGCTCAACAAATGTTCTCTATTATTTTTATATTCTGTAAGGCCCATGCTAATCTTTCACTTGAACTTTGATGATCAATTACATAAACTGAACAGGGCCTGCTACATAATTTGGGGGGCCCAGTACAAGATAAAATTGTGAGGTCCCTTGTTTAATAATTATTAAGAATATCAAATGGTGACAGCAGAGCTTTAAACCAAATATTGGGCCCTTCAGAGGAAAGAGGCTGGGTGAAACTGCACAGGTCACAAACTCATGAAGCCAGCTTTGGAACTAAGTTATAGAAACCAGAAGGTTTTAGGAAGGAGACTACTCACTTTTCCAGACCCAAAGGGTGGTCAAGGGAGGAATTTTGATGGTGTTTGTATGTTCAGGCTCAAGTAAGAAGCAAAGAGTGATGTGCTGGGGGTTGGGGGACAGGAACCAAGGGCTGGATTTCACCCCATGGAATTCTAAAGAGTCAAAACTTCTAAATTTGAACTTGGTCTTTCTATTGATTATAAAAGTGCATTTGTCAAGGAACCGAAATGCCCATCGATAGACGACTGGATTAAGAAACTGGTACTTTACACAATGGAGTATTATGCAGCCATAAAGAAGAATGAAATCTTACCATCTGCAACAACATGGATAGACCTAGAAAACATTGTTAAGTGAAATAAGTCAAAAAGAGAAAGACAAATACCATATGATCTCACTTATATGTGGAATTTAAAGAAAAGAATAAAGGAATGAACTAATCAGAAACAGTCTCAGAGACATACAGGAAACACTGAGGGTTGCGAGATGAGAGGGGGGATGGGGACAAGGGGGAAGGTGAGGGGATAGAAAGCACAGTTGGTAACCACAAGATTGCCACAGGGATACGAAAGTAAATTTGGGGAATGTAATCAATAATGTTGTAAAGATTTTGTAGGTATCCAATGGACACTTGTCTCATTAGGGAGACCACCTCAGGGATGATGTTGATCATGATGTATGATCTTTTTAATGTATTGTGACATTCATTTCTTCTTCCTTTGTTCCATAACTTCTGTTCTTGTGGTAACAACTTCCAGTTGGTTTGGGTGTGTTTGAGCAAGCCGTGGTTCTAGCAATAAACATGTGACCAATTAGTCTGACCAATCAGAAGATCACACACTCCTAGCCATGGTAATTTGTTCCCGGATGTTGGAATATCTTCTGGAGCACAGCTGTAGACATTCCTAACCTGAAGATATTTAAGAAGGAGATATTTAAGGAGGAACTTTGGGATGGAGGCAGTGGACCAAGACAAGTGGGTCATCAGTAGATCCTCCCCAGAGCCCAGCACCTACATGAGCAGGCCCTTCAGTTTCATCAGTAAGTCACAGCCACGGTGCCTGGGTACCACCTCCTGATGAGCACAACGCTGCTGCTTCTGCTTGCTCACATCTATTGGATGGCATTCTCAGGCCGAAGGACACGATGTCATGGTCCTCTTTCCTAGGTACTCTGCTCTCTGGTGGCAGAGACTTCCTGGTAGTCAATATAATGCTTGGATGCAACACACTTGAATTTGAATCCTAGTTCCATCATGGAGCTGTTCCCTCAGTTTCCTCATTTGTAAAATAGTATTATGTTTAGCCTGGAAAGGGAAATGAAGCCTAAGGTGGTTGAGGAGGGATGCTCTTGGATATTTCGTCTTTAAATGAGGTCCCCAACTCTTGCAACAAAAATGGGCTTGGTGTAGCTAAAGCATGAAACTATAAAGTAATTCGTCTGTTCCTACTAACTTCCCAAGGAAATGCGCCTCGGTATAATTGCAGCAAAGGTCGTTGTGCATGGTATGTGCTCAGAAAATAGTTATTAATTAATTTCTAGTTATTGAGCTCAGTTGTTTGATTCCATTAAATTCACACACACACAAATGAGCTCTTACACTTGGTGTCGCAAGGCATTTATGATGAGACCCCATTGCCCTGCAAAAAGTGCTAGAATGAGTGAGATGATTCTGAATGAACCAAGCCTGCTGCCCCCATCTTCTCATTAGGGAAAATGGATCTGCTTCCTTGTGTGAATTTGTTTTAATAGAAGTCTATAATCCTCTCTGTTTCCCTTTGGCAAGCATCCAGGTCCCTCCTGATGACATTTCCATGGAGAGTTTTCCTTTGATTTGTGAGTGACATCGCTCTTGGTTTGACTCATTTTATTTCCCAACTGGGACCTGCCCTGGGTTTATTTTCCTCTCTGCTTTGGCACTTCCTCCCTGGGAGTCTCAGGCTGCTCTCCTGGGAACTGGGGTTCCCCACAGCTGACCCCTTGGCTGGCAGTGAGGCTACTGAGGGACTCCAAGTCTCCAACCCCCCTGGCTGCATTCAGCCCCATCCTGCCCCTTCCTTTGGTTTCTTTCCACACAATAAAGTCAGGCTTTCTTGAAGGATGAAGATACATATGCCATCTTATTTTTTTCTTCAGCAAATCTGTCACACGATATTATTAATAAAGGAAAAGTAGATTCATTTTAAAGAACACTGGACTAGTACTGGCCTTACTGGAAAAGAAAGGCCCTAATTTATCCCCCCAACATATTGTCCTTTAGGCTTGTAGATAATAACAAAGCCAAGGGATATAAGCATCATTGATAAATATAAAAATGAATCTTCCTACAAGACAACAAAATTTTAAAGGGCTGACCAAAATCTATTATTGATACAGTTTTAGACATGTATTATGTTCACCCTATATTGTTAAGTGAAAACATAAATTGCAAAATGATACATACTTTATGATACAGTTAATAAACACATATCTGTTACAAAAAAGAATCTTTCTGTAACCATATAGCATTTGTATGTGGTCTTACATATGCCTTCTTATTTATTTCTTCAGCAAATCTGTCACACCATATTATTAATTATATTTTGTACATAGGGAAAAGGGAGCTGAAAGCTTATCTGTGAGTATTTAATAAATAGCAAAGCTAGATTACATACTCAGGTCTTCCGACTACAAATCTCTTATTATACTTTTCCATTAACACACACCTAAAGATTACAAGGTTTTGGATGAACCGCATGTACCACTATTTCCATTTAAATGTAATAACCATGCATTATAAAATACTCACATGGGCGATAAGCACATACGCGTATTCTTGCCACTGGCTCTTCTGAATGACTTTTCACAAACTGCAAATGAAAAATATAGTATCTAAAAAGTGACCAAGGCATTTATGTATCCAAGTGCAATCCTGGATCTAGTATTATGACAAAATATCAACTCAAGATCATCCCACATCAAAGACTTGCTATTTATTTAACATGTCTCCATCAATGCTTATTCAGAATGAACTACACAAGATGCATTGCTCTGAGCATTTCGTTTATAAAAGTCTCTGAAGCTTACCTAATGTCATTCATGATCTCTGGTTTCTATTATATGTGAGGCAAAGGCAAAATCACCTTTTTGAGCCTGCCAGGCTGAGAGTCAGACTTCTTTGGGGTGCTGTCGTAAAGGGTCACGTCTGTTTTAAGACTTTTATTATGATGTATCTTATAGTTTTCTTTCTTGTGTTTGAGGTTCCTTGAGTTTTGGGTTGGTGGGTTTATAGTTTTCATTTTGGATAGTGTCTTCATGGTTACTAATGTTTTCTTCTGCAATGTTTTATCTGTCTTTAATCCCATCCAATGCATTTTCCATCTCAGACATTTCAGTTTTCACCTCTAGAATTTTGAGTTTCTAAAATTATCCTCCATGTCTCCACTTAATATATTATCTCTTTTCTCTGGCTTTTTGAACATATGGAACACAGTTATAATAACTATTTTAATGTGCTCATCTACTAATTCATTTGTCTGTCTGTTCTGGGTCAGTTTTGATTGATTTTTTCCCCCTTACCATGAGTTATATCATGTTTTCTACTTTTTGCACATGAAGTAATTTTATTAAATGGCAGACATTTTGAATTTTAACTCACTGGGTGCTGGACAATTTTATATTCTTTTTAAAAAATTATTTTTTTCAGTTTCAGTTGACATTCAATATTATTTTATTTTAGTTTCAGGTGTACAGCATAGTGGTTAGACATTTATATAATTTATGCAATGATTCCCCCCCTGCCCTGATTAGTCTACATGATTGAATAAAGAAGAAGTGGTACATATATACAATAAAATATTACTCAGCCATAAAAAGAATGGAATCTTACATTTGTGGAAACATACATGGACCTAGAGGGTATTATGCTAAGTGAAGTAAGTCAGACTGAGAAAGACCATATGATCTTGAATACCATATGATCTCACTGATGTGTGGAATCTAAAGAACAAAATAAACTAACAAAACAAACATTTTTATATTCTTATGAACATTCTTGAGCTTTGTTTTGAGATGCAGTTAATTAAGATACAGTTTGGTACTTTCAGTCTTGCTTTTAAGGTTTGTTAGGAGAGACTAGAGCATCATTTATTCTAGGACTCATTCTTTATCACTACTGAGGCAAGACCTTTCAGAAAACTCTACCCAGTGATCCACCAATGATGAGGTTATTTAATCTAGTTGGCATTACTGCCAACTAGAGCTCTGTGAGCTCTGGGTATCGTTTCCTCAAATCCTTTTGGGTGGTTCTTTCTCCAATCGTAGATAGTTTCCTCAAACACATACTCTGATCAATACTCTGCTGAATATTTGAGGGGTATCTTCTACATATCTTTGGACTTCTCCATGTACCTCTCTTTGCTCAGGTCCTCTGACTGGTGAACTCCAGCTTCCCTGGCCTCTCTGGCCTCTCATCTCTGAGTTTTCAGTTTCCTGGGCTCCACTTTGTCCCCCGTACCCCCACTACAGCCTGGAAACTCCATCAAGGCAGTAACCTAAAAGAGCCTAGGGAAATTTTAAGGCTAACCTTTTCTGTTTCTTATCTCTCTGAGACCATTGTCCCTTGTTACATGATGTCCAATGTCTTGAAAAATGTATCATATATCCGTCCAGGTTTTAGATGTTTCATGTAGGAGGGTAAATCTATTCCTTGTTACTTCATTTTATCTGCAAGTGGAGTTTGCTATCACTAATTTTTAAGGGCTTTTTAAATATTAAAAGTAGTAATCCATTATTCCATCCCATATGTTGTATTTTTTCCTCTAGATTTTAATTTTGTTTAGTTTTATTTTATGATTTTTTTGTGTATAGAAATTTTGCATTAAAGTTTTTGACATAGTTAAATCTAGCCGTATTGCAGTTTCTGGCATTGATGTTGTACTTAAAAGTCTTTCTCCAACCCAAGATAATAATTTCAGCTGCCCCTTTTTACCATATACTAAATTCGTACATACTTTTGAACTTTATATTTTAATGTATTGATACATTATTTTATTCTATTGTAGATATGAGTACATTTTAATAATTGTAGCTGTTTACTATATGGAAGACAAATGATGCTAGTAGACCTCCAAAACCCATTCTTGCCTACTGTTATGCTAATAAAATCCTCAGTTTTTTGGTGAGTATCTGCTGTCAAAAGTAATAACCACATATCATGAGGAATAGCAGCAGCGAGGCAGACTTCTTGAGTTCTCCAGATCTTGCCACAAACGGAACACATATAACCCATCAAAGGACTCTCTGCTCATCACACAGAACAGCTAAGAGACTCGAACAAGGATTACTTGAAGGTGGGCAAATTGGGCGAGCAGGGGAAGAGGGAAGCGAGTGGAATGGAGATGCAGCCGGCATCCACAGCTGCAGAGAAGCAGGGGATCCCAGGATGGAACAGAGACCACAAAAGCCAGGAGGTGGGCTCTTTCCCTGTGTCCCACAGCTGATCTCTTATCAGAGGGCAGCATATCCAGCATTTGAGTCAGTAACCTCAGCTGAGACCTCCAGTTGGGCCCTAGGTCAGACAAAGGACACAAACTCCATACCTGGGCCCCTCCCCCCACTCTCTCAATCCTACCTCAGTCCTTCCAGAGACTTAAGCTGGACCCTGAACTGAGGCGTAGTGTCAGATTACAGAGGAGCCGTAGTGCTCAGGTGCTGGGAAGACCGGCATGCAGCTCTGACCCAGGGAAGAGGCTGGGAAGAGTGTGATTTTTGCTGGGATAGGAGAGAAGAGACTCCTCCACCCCCAGCCACCACCTTTTCTGGCCTGTGGGAAGAGTGTGACACAGCTGGGCTGGAAGAGAGAAGACCACTCCATCCCCTGCCCCCACCCTTTCTGGCCTGCCTAGGGCAGGGCAATTACAACGGCAGAGACACTCCCAGGGATCAGCAGTAGGCGGCAGATGCAGCTCTGGGCTTTCGGCAGCTCAGAAATCTCCCGCCCACCACACACACACACACACACACACACACACACACACACGGAAGAAGTGCCCTAAGACTAAGGAGAATTGGGCACAGGGCTGGTGGTGCTACTCCCAGTGCCCATATGTGCAGGCAAGGGCAGAAACTGCACTGACTTTGTAGAAACTACCATCCAGACCCCTGAGCCCCACTCATCTAAGTCTGCAGTCCCAACGTCACTCAGGGCACCAGGTGACCGGCTCTGCCTACAAAATACGCAGGGGACTCTTGGATACAGCAGAGGACAACCTGGAGATTACTTGGTGGGCTTAAGCCAAGACTGGTGCTGCTTTTTTTGTTTTGTTTTGTTTTTATATCTTTGATATCTTTGCCTGTGTTGAGTGTGGGTTATCGGTTGTTTTTACATGTGAATGTATTTGGTTTTTTCTTTGTTGCTGTTGTTGTTGTGCTTGGTGATTTGCTTTGTTCTGAAATTGCCCTACACCAGTACACCACAGCCCAGCTTAAGAGGCACAAGATTCAACACACCCAAAGGCTAACTCCAGACCAAACCATAGTACTACCTGGTTTGACCTACAAGTGACACATGCAGAGGGAATTCTCTATAGGCGCAAGAGCCCATAGAGGCCAAACCTCATTTAAGCAGTCAATACTCCCACAGCAGAATATCCTGCTGGGGGCAGAGCCAAGTCTCACAACTAGTCAGCCTAGGAGTCAATCCTACCTACTCACAAGCTAAAAGCAATTAAAGATCAACTTTAACAGGACAATATACACAACACAAGAGTCACCTTTGGAACACAAGCAGAGAAGAAGGAAATGGTGCAAGTCAAATATAAAGGACACATACTACACAAGATAACCCAGCAAAAACTAAGAACCCTAGGGGATCTACCTAATACATTGAAACAAACACAGAGATTCAGCCAGAATGGGGAAATAAAGAAACATGTCCCAAATAAAAGAGCAGAAGAAACCTCCTGAATTGGAACCAAATGAAATAGAGGTAACCAACCTATCAGAGACAGAGTTCAGAACACTGATGATAAGAATGTTTAAGGAGCTTAGTGACAACATAAAGAAAGATAGAGAAATCATAATGAACAACCAGTTAGAACTAAAGAACACAATAACTGAAGTAGAGAACACACTTCAAGGAATTACCAGCAGGTTAGATGAAGCAGAGGATCGAATCAGCAACTTAGAAGACAAGTTAGCAGAGATCACCTAAACAGAACAACAAAAAGAAAAAAGAATAAAAAACAATGAGAATGGTTTAAGACAACTCTGGGATAACATCAAGTGCAACAACATGCGCATCATAGGAATACCAGAAGGTGAAGAGAGGAAGTAAGGGATTAAGAACATATTTGAAGTAATAATGTCCGAAAACTTCCCTAACCTGGTGAAGGAAACTGACATACAAGCCCAGGAAGTGCAGAGAGTTTCAACTAGGATAAACCCAAACAGGTCCACACCAAGACACATGATAGTTAAAATGGCAAAGGTTAAAGACAAAGAGAGAATCCTAAAAGCAGCAAGAGAAAGACAGAGGGTTACATACAAGGGATCTCCTATAAGACTATCAAATGACTTTTCTATAGAAACATTGCAGGCCAGGAGGGAGTGGCAGGAGATACTCAAAGTGATGGAAAACAAAGGCCTACAACCTAGATTGCTTTATCCAGAAAGGCTATCATTTAAAATTGAAGAGGAGATAAAGAGTTTCCCAGAAAAGAATAACCTAAAGGAATTTATTACCACCAAGCCAGCATTGCAGGAAATATTAAAAGGGCTTCTGTAAACAGAAGAAAGATGAAAACAATCTAACTACAAATTTAAAAACTGGCAATAACTATGTACCTATCAATAATCACTTTAAATGTAAATGGATTAAATGTTCCAACCAAAAGACATAGGGTGGTTGAGTGGATAAGAAAGCAAGACCCTTGTATATGCTGCATAAAAGAGATTCACCTCAGATCAAAAGACACACACAGGCTGAAAGTGAAGAGTTGGAGTAAGATGTTTCATGCAAGTGGAAATGAGAAAAAAGCTGGAGTCGCAATACTTATATCTGATAAAATAGGCTTTAAAACAAAGAATATATTAAAAGACAATGATGGGCACTATATAATAAAGGGATCGATCTGACAAGAGGATATAACCCTAGTAAATATCTATGCACCCAACATAGGAGCACCTAAATATATAAAACAGATATTGACTGACATAAAGACAGAGATCAACAGTAACACTATCATAGTAGGGGACTTCAACACACCTCTGACAACAAGCGACAGGTCTTCCAGACAGAAAATCAATATGGAAACAACGGCCTTAAATGACACATTGGTCCACTTGGATTTAATAGATATTTTCAGAGCATTTCACCCGAAAACTGCAGAATACACGTTCTTCTCAAGTGTACATGGAACATTTTCTAAGATAGACCACATGTTAGGCCACAAAACAAGTCTTGATAAATTTAAGAAAATTGAAATCATACCAATTGTCTACTCTGACAACAGTGCTATGAAGTCAGAAATGAACTACAGGAAAATAACTGGAAGACACATCAATTCATGGAGGCTGAATAACATGTTACTAAATAATGAATGGGTCAACCATGAGATCAAGGAAGAAATCAAAAGATATTTTGAGACAAACAAAAATGAAAACACGACGACCCAAAATCTATGAAACGCAGCGAAAGCAGTCCTAAGAGGGAAATTCATAACATTGCAGACCTACCTAAAGAAACAAGAAACATCACTAATCAACAGTTTATCTTCACACTTAAGGTATCTGGAAAAAGAACAGCAAAATAAGCCCAAAGGGAGTACAAGGAAGGACATAATAAAGATCAGAGTGGAAATAAATGAAACACAAACCAGAAACACAATACAAAAGATCAATGAATCCAAGAGTTCGTTTTTAAGAAGATAAACAAAATCGACAAACCGTTAGCCAGACTCATTAAAAAAAAGAGAGAGAAGACCCAAATTAATAAAATCAGACATGAAAGAGGAGAAGTGACAACAGATACCACAGAAATACAAAAAAATTTAAGAAATTTCTATGAGCAACTATATGCCAACAAATTTAACAATCTGGAAGAAATGGTCAATTTTCTAGAAGCATACAACCTTCCAAGGCTAACTCTGAATAGATTGATTACCACCAGGGAAATTGAAATAGTAATCAACAATCTCCCAACAAACAAAAGCCCTGGACCAGATGGCTTTACAGGTCAATTTTACAAAACATTCAAAAAAGAATTATCACCTATTCTCCTCAAGCTCTTCCAAACAATCCAGAAGGAGGGAAGGCTCCCAAACACTTTTTTTTTTTTTTTTGCCAGAAATGTTTTTATATCACTCGTTGACTCTCAAAATTATATGACGTAGGCTCTATCCTCATTTTCTCCAAGAAAACAAGAGATAGCTAAATGTAATTTAAGGGCAAAGATTTGAACCAAGAATTCAGAATCATTTTATGAACCCTAAACTTACTCGTTTCTACTTTTCCCAAAAGTAGAAAGCTTTGATGTTCCATGAAATATTCTCCAAACAACGACATCTGATTATCTGATGGATAATCAAAAAACAATGACACACAAGTAAAGGGAATAGCTAGACAAAGTGACTCGGATTCAATTGCATCAAACTGAGAGAAAGTAAAAAAATAAAGTTTCAGCAAATCAGCAGTTTAACACTAGGGACATATAGGAAATCTAATTTTATTGGGAGGTGTGACCTAAGCAGCTGTTTCGTTCAATTAAGGGATATAGAATCACCCAGAGCAATTTTTCAAGAATCCAGAAATATAAACTTTATGTAAATATTCTGGTATTAAATATTGGTTTAAAAACAGTACAGCACCTCCTTTCACCAAAAAGTCTACAAGCCAAACAGACCACCAGTTTATAACCCCTGCTTTATGTATTCTTCTAACACCAGTGGTATTCTAAAAGTAACCAAACTGGGATTAAAATATTTAGTAGCTGCTTTTTCCTTACCCTAATACAAAGCCTTAGAAATTAAGTAATTACACTTTATGCGTCAAGTCAAGCAGCATTTCACTACTCATGTAAATTTGATTCAATGATACTGAGAGCCATCTTTTACCTCAATTCTACTAGTCAAAACTCCAGAATAAATTAGTAATATTTCCTATATTCTATCTTACGTGCTGTTACATTCCATTTCAAATACTATACTTCTAGTCATGTAAACACGGCTAATATTGGTCAGCAGCACATTTATCAAGGCAAAGATTTGTTTTAGGGTATAGGTCTGGAGGTAAAAAATGAAGCTCTTGAACTTTAATCTGTCATCACTATTTGGTTTTCCTCATGATTATCACTCATGGAGAAAAACCAATTTACTCCTTGAAAGTAAAGACTGAAAGTAAATCTTTACTCTCCCTTTAAACTATAAAATCTGAGAATTTAAGATGAAGAAACAAGCTAAATTATACATATTTTGGTCAAAAAACTAACAGAGATATTACCCAAATAAAAAAGTATGCACATGCTCATTGTCACATTTTGTATTTCAGAGAGGAGGCATTAAGGATTCATGCCATAAGTTTATTTACAAACATTTCTAGTATGTTGAGTTCAACAGTTTGATCCATTTTTTAAAGTGACTGCACCTCTTAAAATGCTCCTCTTCATATCTGTTTCATGGATTAAGTAAAACATCCGTATTTTTTAAGCAGCTGGTGTCTTACTATAAGGTGCGGCAAATCCAGATCCAAAGTACAGAGTCATCATAACTAGCAACCGCCACTTGTTTTCCACTGAAAATGGCAAATTCTTCCCTGGGCCCTCCTCATAGTGGCTTCTATGGACCACAGAGGTTGTGAACCTCCGGATGTTCTGTCCCAACATAGAGCTGTTGGGGGGCCTGCAAAAGGCGCAGAGACCAAAAACGGAGGAAATGGCGATTCCTGCTTTTCTCACGATCTAGTTCCTCCCAAACACTTTTTACGAGGCCACTATTACCCTGATCCCCAAATCAGACAAAGATGCTACAAAAAAAAGAAAACCACAGGCCGATATCTCTAAATGAACATAGATGCAAAAATCCTCAACAAAATATTAGCGAACAGAATTCAGCAATACATTAAAAAGATCATACACCATGATCAAGTGGGATTCATCCCTGATATGCAAGGGTAGTTCAACAACCGCAAATCAATTAATGTGATACACCACATTAACAAAATGAAAAATAAAAATCATATGATATATCGATAGATGCAGAAAAAGCATTTGACAAACTCCAGCAGCAATTTATGATAAAAACCCTTAAGAAAGTGGGAATAGAGGGATCATATCTCAACATACCATATATGATAAATCCACAGCTAACATCATACTCAATGGGGAAAAGCTAAAACCTTTCCTCTTAAGATCAGGAACAAAGCAAGGTTGCCCACTTTCTCCACTTCTATTCAACATAGTGCTGGAAGTTCTAGCTACAGCAATCAGACAAGAAAAAGAAATAAAAGGCATCCAAATTGGTAAGGAGGAAGTAAAATTGTCATTATATGCAGATGACATGATACTATATAGAGGGAACCCTAAAGACTCCACAAGAAACTATTAGAGCTGATAGATGAATTTAGTAAAGTAGCAGGATACAAAATTAATATTCAGAAATCAGTTGCATTTATATATACCAATAATAAAACATCAGAAGGAGAAATTAAGAAAACAATCCCATTTACAATTGCTTCAAAGACTATAAAATACCTGGGAATTAATTTAACCAAAGAAGTAAAAGATCTGTACTCATAAAATTATAAGACACTGAAGAAAGAAATTAAGGAAGATACAAATAGATGGAAACACATACCATGTTCGTGGATAGGAAGAATTAATATAGTTAAAATGTCCATACTGTCTAAGGCAATATACATATTCAACGCAATTCCTATCAAACTATCGATTACGTTTTTCACAGAAATAGAACATATAATCCTAAAATTTATATGGAACTGTAAAAGACCCCAGATAGCCTTAGCAATCCTGAGAAATAAGAATAAAGTGGGGGTATAACGATGCCTGACATCAAATTATACTACAAGGCTACAGTACTCAAAACAGCATGGTACTGGCATAAAAACAGACACATAGATCAATGGAACAGAATAGAGAGCCCAGAAATAAATCCATGCCTATATGGTCATTTAATCTATGACAATGGAAGCAAGAATTTACGGTGGGGTAAAGACAGTCTATTCAGTAAATAGTGCTGGGAAACCTGGACAGACACATGCAAAAAAATGAAGCTGGACCACCTCCTTACACCATATACAAAAATAAATTCAAAATGGCTTAAAGACTTAAATGTAAGATCTGAAACCATAAAATTCCTAGAAGAAAATATAGTCAGTAACCACAAGATTGCCACGAAAGTTAATTTGGGGAATGTAATCAATAATGTTGTAAAGATTTTGTAGGGTATCTGATGGACAACCTCCTTAGGGAGACCACCTCAGGAAAGATGTAGATCCCTGATCACTGCACTGTACACCTGAAGCTGAAGCTGAACAATAATGAATGTCAACTACAAGTTTATATATATATATACATATATAGTTACAATCAGCAGAGTACAGCATTAGAAATAGAGACAGTGGAAATGTAACAGCTGTGTGTGAAGTCAGAGGGATAGTGGATGGGGGACGTTGACACAGTGTGAGAGATATAAATGATAAATGGCTAACTATTAAAAAATAATAATAATAATAACCACAGTTCCAAATCTTCTTGGAAGTTAAGTGTGGCTATGTGACAGATAGTTGGTGTATTCAACTTCTAGAAAGAGTTCTTTAAGGAAAGGAGCTAGTCCTTTCCCCCCCCTCTTCCCTTTTCCTCCTGTAGACATCATGACCGGAACTTGAGCAGCTGTCTTGGGCCAGAGATGGAGGTCTTGTGCTGGGAATGGCTCTGTAACAAGATGAAAAGAGCGAAGCTCCCAGACACAAGAAGGGCTATTCCAACCCTATACCACTCATCTCTAAACTAGGTTTACTTGAGAGAAATAGGCTTTTATCTGCTGTTATTTTGTTCACTGTTATTTTCGATTTTCTGTTACTCAGAAGTCAACTTAATCTTGACTGATATAAACTTTAGCATTTTTTTTTTGGACAAAAACAAATCCTATTGAGATTTCTATGGAAATTGCATTAAATTTGCATATTAATTTAACAAGAATTGACTTCCCAGCAATACTGTCTTCCTATCCAGGAACATGCTCTGTGCTTTCATTTATTCATGCAGTCTTTAATGTTATTACAAGCATTAAAATAAACCCAAAAGATTATTTTCTTTGTGTTCCATGTTGTGTGTTTCAAGCATATATTACTCTTTGAATTATAAATTATAAATAAAACCAAATAAATTAAAGTATTACAGAATTATGCAGAAATGTAAACCCAGGGTGAGCCTAAATAAAGGAAATGAATCCCTCTTAAGTTTAACTTTTTTGTTTATTTGAAAATTTCATGGAGTTTCCCCCACTACATGTGATTTCCAGAAAGTAAGTTGGTGTCAGATGAACACTGCAGTTTTCCGCAAAGCAGTTCTTTTAATCATAATTACTTACCAGAATTACTTAGAAATTTATTTGTACTGCGTGCTTCTATTTGGGTGTCTTATTTCTTAATAGGATCTCATTCTTGTTACCTAAGAGTGGTGTGTGACTTTTCTAAGCAGTATGGGCAGAGGATGGAATGCATAAACTTTCACCAGATACCAGGCTTCACAGTTAAGAAGACAGGTTGGCATTTGCAGTCAGGGGAGCTGGGTTTGAGACTTGGAGTAAGTTCCTAATAGATATAAGACAATGGATAGATATCTTACCATCTTGGATCCTCAATTTGTTCATGTATAACTTGGGGATGATAGAAATACTAAACATTTACAACTTTATTGTAAAAGCAATGAGATAATGTGTATGAAAAGGCTTTATAAGTGATAGAAATCTATGTAAATGTTAAAAAATGGAATAGTATTTGTAATCGTAAAATAGCTTATTTCTCATTGTCTTCAGCCACACTTTTTAATTCTTTCAAGTACAAAGATCCCAACTAAAGATAAAAAATGTCCATGAATATTCTACAGTTGGTGGTATTTTTATTATTTCTTGATTGAGGAAATATAAATGGGATAGATACTATAATACTTTGGTAATATTTGTGAATGAATATTTTTAAATCACAACAGGACTAGAAATAGTAGAAATTATATGAGTAATTCATATTACCTATTCAGTCTATAGATAATATTGTTGAGGATGTTTTTTGCTTCAAGTAACAGAAAACTTAAAATGCATTGGGCTAAACACAAGAAATTCAGTATCTCATTAATAGGATGTACAGAGGACAAGATTCAGACTTGATTGAATCATGTGCTCACTGATGTCAGGATGCAGGTTCTTTACATCTCTCCTCAATGCTGGCTTCCTCCTCAATTAGGTAGCAAGATGGCTGCAGTCGCTTCAGCACTTTCCTCCAGAAATGGCAAGGTTCCAGAAAAAAAGGGACACAATGTGTTCTTAACTGTCTGTTTTAGGAGAAAGAAGCCTTTTCCAGAATCATCCTTCTGTACTGATGACCTTTGACAACACTTTTTTAGCCAGACTTGATTAAGTGGCATGTCCCTTTCTGAAATCACTGTGAGTGTAGATGAGATTATTTTGTATTAATCTGCTCACCCTTGGGACTGGAGATGCCTCATTCCCTTGAGACAATAGTTGTTTCGGGGAGAAGTGGGTATCTGGACAAAACTGGAGTTGTTTCGTGTAGCAGAGATTATTAGTACCTTGTTAGGCCCCGTGTGTACTGAGAGCTTCCTAGGGCAAGTGCCTGTCTCTCTCTCTCTCTCTCTCTCTCTCTCTCTCTCTCTCTCTCTCTCTCTCTCTCTCTCTCTCTCTCTCTCAGGAATCTCTCTGGGATTTCCTTTACCTTTCTCTGGGGAATTTCACAGGATCTTCCTTGACTTGCATGTGGGGCAGACTGAAAAGGGCAGAGGAAGTGATGCTCCCAGAAGCAGCCCTCAGTCAATGATGGAGGAGAACTGAAGTTGCCCCTTGGTGGGACAACTGTGAGATATGTTCCACACCATCTCTTTTAGATTCCTAGTAGTATTGAGCTCCAGTTGCCCACAGAGATAACTGGCTTACTAACACACTCCGGATTGACTTCCTCACACTCCTACCAGTGTTTCCTGGTATCACCTCTCAAACAATTTGCCTCAAATCCTTTCCTCAGTGCCTGACCCTGAGGGAACTCAACCTAAGCTGGTAGGAAAGAAGAGGAGGAAAACGTCCTATGTAGGAAATTAATTGTCCATTACAGACACGCAGCAGAGATTCTGTAACCACTTATAAAATCCCCTAAGCTTTGTATGTATTGGTCTCCAACTTTGGTCTCCCAAAATGACCCCAAAACTAATACTGAGCCTCAGTATTCCCAAGAATATATACCAACCTGAAAACTTTCCGATAAAAATGCAAAATTCTAGTTTCTGGAAACATGATGGCTATAATTATATATAGATATAAAGTCTCCTGGATAAACTTCCGAGGATTTATTTATCCAGAATGCTTCAGACATAAAACTTCTGAATACAGATTTTCTTCCCAATGTGTCTGTCTTTCCCTACCTGGAAGAAAGGTGTATATTTCTTGAGACTTTGGGCTATTTGAGATCTGGATTCTTTTACTAAATCTGCTTCATAAGAGCTTGGGGGATTGTTATTATGTGAAATGTTTTTCAAAATAATTTTATTTTTTCAAATAGTCTTTGGTTCATTGATTTATAATATTTCTGGAGTTGTTACTTTAATGAAGTTCAAAAGGGATATGACAGATAAGAAAAATTGAAAGCTTGATTGTCCTCAACTAAAATTGGAAATCAGAACTTTACCACTCCTATTTTCTCGGATGCCATGTGGCTGAAAACTTGGACATCTGGGATGTGGGTGGCTCAGCCTTTTTCAGCTTCTTACTAGAAACTGAGCTTTCTCGACAGCAGTAATAAATCAAACATCCACAGGAAGCAAAGAGATAATTGAAATGAAACATAAGCTGTGAAATGTCTTCCCTTAAATTATTACTGCCCTTTCCTTGGTGGTTTCACTCTTTGGATCTGCTAAAGAAATGAGTCTTCAGGAGGATGCATGAATTGGAGATGGCAAAATTACCTGCTTTTGTGAAAATTTTAATTTGTTCACAGTGTACTCAGGTTGAAATTAACTTGAAGAGCATGCTCCACAAACTCTAGGTAGCCTAATTTGTCTTAGGCTATTACAAGTTCATGGTATTTTTGACTTTCTGAATTGAAATTTTTGATGTGATTTAATGCAAATGTTCTCCAACAGGTATAATAAACATTCCAAAGAAATTTACTGCAGTCCAAAAGAAATAAATGAGTATTCTGAGAATTTATTTCTGACAAACTGAGTGATGTTTTGAAAGTTGTGTTTTGTCTTCACAAGACTCAAAGGAATAGAAGTTAGAAAGTTTAGAAAGGCTCTGGCAGAAAAGCTGTCGGGGGCAGAGTCTGGAGCAGACAACTGCACTCATCTTTAGATTAGCTTTTTCTAGGCAAGGGGGAGTCAGTGAGGCAGGTATGAGGGCTGACATCATTTCGTGGGATCTGGTCTAAGATAATGTTATCAACGGAGTCGACTCAGACTCAGCCACAGCAGCCTGGGGCTTTATGCGTCACCAGTAAAAACTGCAAGGGAATTGCAAATTGGATTCCAGTGTACAGGTGCCTAAGGATTAAGAAATTGCCCTGTTCAGGTTAGGATTCTGCTAATTAAACAGATTAACAAGGCATATGTAGCATTGAGAAAGGGAAAAAAAACAGAGTTCTTAAGTCAGTCACAGAGGGGAAAAAACAAAGAGAAAACAGCTGACTATCAGATGGATCGAACTGCAAACTAAGTCTAATTACAGGTGTCTAGATAGCGAGTTACGTGGCGAGTCAAACTGCAAAGGAGCTAAATCTAATTACGTTATTGATTCCCGAATTTCACCCTTACACGTTAGCTATAGCTATTGAACTCTGATATTACTATTTTTTCAGTGGCATCGTATTCATTACCAATTTCTATTCGGTTGACTACTGATGTATTTTAATCTGAATTTATTGCTAACGGTAAAATACTGCCTTGGTTATTTTCAGATCCTCTTTATCTTTCTCCTGTTCTTGCTCATACTTCCTCCAAGCAACAACTTCATGTGCTCTCGGCTCAGATTCTACTTCAAAAATTTCATCTCTTGCAGAAAAGAGGTCTCTCCAGCCTATAATTCCCACGGCCATGCTGGGACAGGCCTCATTAATTGTTTTTCCATTTTCATCAAACATTAAGCATACTTTCACCCAACTCTTTCCCGCAACCATAATTGAGCCTTTCCTCAAAGTTCCTCTTTGAATTGTTGCTGTAATAACAGGACCTCTTCCTTTGTGAGATTCTATTACTGTTCTTCCCACTGGACCAGTGGGGTCTGCTTTCAATTCCAACACTTCTGCAAGAATAATTGTTTCCTCTGCCAAAGCCATCAGATTATCACCCATAAGTGCAGAGACATGCACTGCTTTAATGTCGCCTCCATAATCCTCGCACGCCACATCATAAGCTGGCAGTTCTTTTTCCACTTTTTCAGGATCAGCCTCAGTTTTGTCACATTGATTTTTGGCAAGAACAATGGGCACTTGAGCATCTCTGGCACGCTGAATAGATTCTAGTTTGTTTCATCACTCCTTCATCTGCAGCTACAACCAATAGGACAATGTCAGTGACCTGAGCACCTCTGGCTCTCATGGCTGAGAAAGCAACATGTCCTGGAGTGTCAGGAAAGACGGTTTTTTCCCCAGAAGGTGGAAAGACAAGAAAAGCACCCATGTGCTAAGTGATGTCTCCAGCTTCCTTTGCTGCCACTTGAGTTTTTCCGCAATTTGTCAAGTAATGAGGTCATTTTCCCCTTGATCAACATGGCCCATGATAGTGACAACTGGGAGCCTTGGAGAAAGCTGGATCTGTCTGCGGCCTTCTCACAGCACCTTTATTTTCTCTGACTTTGTCCTGTTTTCATTTGCTCCATTTTAACTTCATCCCTGCCTTCTTTACCACTCCTTTGATCCAGACTTCATCTAAATGCAAATCTGCTTCTAGTGAATCTATGTTGATAGTAGTACTCAGTAAAGCTTTATATACACAATCAATGTCTTTTTCCATTACTCTGGCCAGTTCCTCAACAGTCATTCCAATCCATACCTCTACCTCCTTTTTAGATTTTGTTGAAGATAACTAAGATTTCCATGATCCTTCTCCCCTTTTGCTACTAGAAGCCTATATTGAGATAACGCAGCCCCAAAGAGTGCATCTGTTTCCCAGGACCAGGCGTACAGCTGAGCCATCCACACCGGGTAAGCAGATGAAAACACATGACTCCACTGTGCTGACGTTTTTCTTTGATTCAGGCTATGCAGCTGCCTACAAATAGTGTGAAATCGTAGCAAGTGCTCCACTTTCAGTATCATCTGGTTCATGTTTCTCTTGCTACTTATTCCAAGCCCCTCATTTTATAGAAAAGGAAAATGTGAGTCCAGAGAGCTCAAAAACACTTCTCCAGTGTCATGCCTCTAGTTAATGACAGTCAGGACTAGAATGCAGGCTTTCTGACTCCCAATTCGGTGTTCTTTCACATCTAGAATATTCATGGAATCTGAAAAAGGATGTTGGAAATATGTAGTTGCATTAGTGGAATGTCTGAATGTAAGAGTTGGAAGCCTTGGGACTTGTTTAGCTCCTACATAAGGCCTGGAGCATCTGGATTCCGAGTCTAGGCAGAGATCGCCGGGACAAGGCATTCTTTTGAACAAATGTTCCTAAGGATAGTGGGTATCCTCATGAAAAACAATGAAGACGGGGCCCTTACCTCACAACGTATACAAAAGTTAACTCAAAATGGGTCAAAGATCTAAACATAAGAGCTAAAACTATAAAAGTCTCAGAAGAAAACATAAGGGGATATCTTCATGACATTGGATTGGTCAATGATTCTTGAATATTACACAAAAAGTAGAGGTGACAAAAGAAGAAATAGATAAATTGAACTTCATCAAAATTAAAAATTTCCTACATGAGGGGCCAGCCCGCTGGCTCAGGCGGTTGGAGCTCCATGCTCCTAACTCCGAAGGCTGACGGTTCGATTCCCACATGGGCCAGTGGGCTCTCAACCACAAGGTTGCCAGTTCAATTTTTAGAGTCCTGCAAGGGATGGTGGGCAGCGCCCCCTGCAACTAAGATTGAACACGGCACCTTGAGCTGAGCTGCCGCTGAGCTCCCAAATGGCTCAGTTAGTTGGAGTGCATCCTCTCAACGACAAGGTTGCCGGGTCAACTCCCGCAAAGGATGGTGGGCTGTGCCCCCTGCAACTAGCAATAGCAACTGGATCTGGAGCTGAGCTGCGCCCTCCACAACTAAGATTGAAAGGACAACAACTTGACTTGGAAAAAAGTCTGGGAAGTACACACTGTTCCCCAATAAAGTCCTGTTCCCCTTCCCCAATAAAATCTTTAAAAAAAAAATTCTACATGAAATGACACAATCGAGTGAAAAGATAACAGATAGAATGGGAGAAAATGCTTGTAAATAATGTACCCAATAAAGGGTTAATATCCAGAATATATACAAAATCTTACAACTTAGCAAAAAAGAAAACAAAAAAACCCACCCAATTTAAAAATGGGCAGACGCAGAACAGCTAAGAGACTCCTAAGAGACTCGTGGAAGGATTACTTGAAGGTGCGCAAATTGGGCGAGCAGGGGAAGAAGGAAGGGAGTGGAGTGGAAACGCGCGGTCTCGTGGTGGAATCAGGCCGGCGGCGGCGGCTGCGGCGGCGGCGGCGGCTGCGGCGGCGGCTGCGGCAGCGGCAGCGGCGGTAAACCGCAGCTCTAAAGACACAGGGAGATATAGAACACGCAGAACAGCGGGGAGACTCGTGGAGGAATTACCTGAAGGTGAGCGCTGAGCGAAGTGGAAGCGCGCCCCCCCACCCCCACCCCCGCGGAGCCGAGGCCAGCGGCAACCGCCGCCGCGGCGCCCAGGACAACGGAGCGCTGACTCGTGGAAGGTTTGCTTTGGAGTGCGCTAGTTAGGCAAGCGGGGGAGGAGAGAGGGGCGCGAAGTGAAAACACTAACCCCCCATAGCGGAGCCCAGGCCGTACAGCAACCGCTGCGCTGCGCTGCTCCCAGGACTGAGCGGAGACTCGCGGAAGGTTTGCTTTGAGGTGCGCTAGTTGGGCGAGCGGGGGAGGAGCGAAGAGGGCAAGAGGAGTGTGCCCATAGGAGCAGTGGCAGGCAGCACCCGGGGCTCTAGAGTCCCAAGGGAGCCCAGGGTGCAGCAGAGAGTGTAAAGTCCAGGAAGTGGGCTCTTTCCCTGCGTCCCACAGCTGATCGCTCCCGCCGGGGCGGGCAGCTCGTGGGCCCTAGGGCAGACAAAGAACTCAGACGCCACACCTGGGCCCCTCACCGCGCTTTTCGAATCCTCCCCCCGCCCTTCCAGAGACTTAAACTGACCCATGAACTGAGGAGTAGTGTCAGATTACAGAGGGGCGTTTGTGCTCAGGCGCTGGGAAGATTGGCAGCCAGCTCTGACCTTCGGAAGAGGCTGGGAGGAGGGGATTTTCACTGGACGAGGAGAGAGGAGACTCCCACACCTCCAGCCACCACCTTTTCAGGCCTGCGGGAGGAGTGTGACGTGGCTGGCCTGGGAGGGAGAAGACCCCTCCATCCCCAGCCCCCACCCTTTCTGGCTGGCCTGGGGCGGGGCAAGGGCAACCGCGGAAGCACTCCCTGAGTTCAGCAGTAAGCGGCAGAGGCAGCTCCCGGCTTTCAGCAGTTTAGAGATCGCCCGCCCGCCCCCTCCCACACACCCACGGAAGGAGGGCCCTAAGACTCAGGAGTACTGGGCACAGGGCTGGTGGAGCTACTCTCAGCGTGCATTTGTGCAGAAAAGGACAGAAACTGCACGGTCTCTCTGAAAACTGTCATCCAGACCCCTCAGCCCCTCGCATTTAAATCTACACTCCCAAATTCACTCTGGGCACCAGGTGACTAGCGCTGCCTGCGCACTAGGCAGGGAACTCTTTGGCACAGCGGAGGACACCTGGAGATTACTTGGTGGGCTTAAGCCAAGACTGGTGCTGCTTTCTGTTTTGTTTTGCTTGGTGGTTTTTGTTTTTTTGTTTTGTTTTGTTTTGTTTTGTTTTCTTTTTTTCTTTTCTTTTCTTTTTCTTTTTTTTCTTTCTTTCTTTTTTTCTTCTTTTTTTCTTTCTGCTTGTTGTGATTTGCTTTGTTCTGTCTTTATTTCTTTGATATCTTTGCCTATGTTGAGTGGGGATTGTCGGTTGTATTTTACATGTGAATGTACTTGATTTGTTTTCCTGTTGTTGTTGTTGTTGTTGTACTTGGTAACTTGATTTGTGCTGAAACTGCCCTAACAGGGCCCAGCTTAAGAGGCACAAGATTCAACATATCCAGAAGCCAACTCTGGACCAAACCAGAGTACTACCGGGTTTGACCTACAAGTCACACACCCAGAGGGAATTCTCTGAAGGCATAAGAGCCCATAGAGGCCAAACCTCATTTAAGTGGCCAACCCTCACCCAGCTGAACACCCTGCGGTGGGCAGAGCCAAGTTTCACAACTAGACGGCCTCGGAGTTAAACCCACCTACTCACAAGCAAAAAGCAATTAAAGTTCTTCTTGAACAGGACGATATACTAAACACACGAACCACCTGTGGAGCACATGCAGAGAAGAATGAAGTAGTCCAAGTCAAATATAAAGGACACATAATACATAAGATAACCCAGCAAGAACTAAGAGCTCTAGGGGATCTTCCTAATACATCAAAGCAAACACAAGAGTCAGTCAGAATGGGGAGACAAAGAAACATGTCCCAAATAAAAGAACAGAAGAAACCTCCACAACTGGAACCAAATGAAGCAGAGGTAACCAACATGTCAGAGACAGAGTTCAGAACACTGGTGATAAGAATGTTTAAGGAGCTTAGAGAAGACATAAAGAAGGATATAGAAATCATAAAGAACAACCAGTTAGAACTAAAAAAGGATGTAGAAATCTTAACGAACAACCAGCTAGAACTAAAGAACACAATTACCGAAATTAAGAACTCACTTGAAGGAATGACCAGCAGGTTAGATGAAGCAGAGGATCGAATCAGCGACTTAGAAGACAAGTTAGCAGAGATCACTCAAACTGAACAACAGAAAGAAAAAAGAATAAAAAACAATGAAGATGGGTTAAGAGACCTCTGGGATAACATCAAGCGCAACAACATGCGCATCATAGGAATACCAGAAGGCGAAGAGAAGAAGCAAGGGATTGAGAACATATTTGAGGTAATAATGTCCGAAAACTTCCCTAACCTGATGAAGGAAACCAACATACAAGCCCAGGAAGTGCAGAGAGTTCCAACCAGGATAAACCCAAACAGGCCCACACCAAGACACATTATAGTTAAAATGGCAAAGCTTAAAGACAAAGAGAGAATCTTGAAAGCAGCAAGAGAAAGGCAGAAGGTGACATACAAGGGAACTCCCATAAGACTATCAAATGACTTTTCTACAGAAACATTGAAGGCCAGGAGGGAGTGGCAGGAGATACTCAAAGTGATGGAACACAAAGGCCTACAACCTAGATTGCTTTATCCAGCAAGGCTATCATTTAAAGTTGATGGAGAGATAAAGAGCTTCCCAGAAAAGAACAAACTGAAAGAATTTATTACAACCAAGCCAGCATTGCAAGAAATACTAAAAGGACTTCTGTAAATAGAAGAAAGATGAAAACAATTTACTACAAATTTAAAAATGGCAATAACTATGTACCTATCAATAATCACTTTAAATGTAAATGGATTAAACGCTCCAATCAAGAGACATAGGGTGGCTGAGTGGATAAGGAAGCAAGACCCTTGTATATGCTGTATACAAGAGACTCATTTCAGATCAAAAGACACACACAGGCTGAAAGTGAAGGGTTGGAGTAACATATTTCATGCAAATGGAAGCAAAAAAAAAGCTGGAGTTGCAATACTTATATCTGACAAAATAGACTTTAAAATGAAGAACATATTAAAAGACAAAGATGGGCACTATATAATAATAAAGGGATCAATCCAACAAGAGGACATAACCCTAGTAAACATCTATGCACCTAACATAGGAGCACCTAAATATATAAAACAGGTACTGATGGACATAAAGACAGAGATCAACAGCAACACTATCATAGTAGGGGACTTCAACACACCTCTGACAACAAGGGACAGGTCCTCCAGACAGAAAATCAATATGGAAACAACAGCCTTAAATGATACTTTGGAGCAGTTGGATTTAATTGATATTTTCAGAGCATTTCACCCCAATGCTGCAGAATACACGTTCTTCTCAAGTGCACATGGAACATTTTCTAAGATAGATCATATGTTAGGACACAAAACAAGCCTTGATAAATTTAAGAAAATTGAAATCATACCAATTGTCTTCTCTGACCACAGTGCTATGAAATTAGAAATGAACTACAGGGGAAAAAAACCAGTAAGATACACCAATTCATGGAGGCTGAATAACATGTTGCTAAATAATGAATGGGTCAAGCAGCAGATCAAAGAAGAAATCAAAAGATATCTTGAGACAAATGAGAATGAGAACACAACAACCCAAAATCTATGGGATGCTGCGAAAGCAGTCCTAAGAGGGAAGTTCATAGCACTGCAGGCCTACCTAAAGAAACAAGAAACATCACTAATTGACAGTTTATCTTCACACTTAAGGGATC
Source organism: Rhinolophus hipposideros (assembly GCF_964194185.1). Lineage (NCBI taxonomy): Eukaryota > Metazoa > Chordata > Mammalia > Chiroptera > Rhinolophidae > Rhinolophus > Rhinolophus hipposideros. Next base: position 37,645,541 of record NC_138047.1, read on the forward strand.
TGGAAAAAGAACAGCAAAATAAACCCAAAGGGAGCACAAGGAAGGGGATAATAAGGATCAGAGCAGAAATAAATGAAATAGAAAACAGAAAAACAATACAAAAGATCAATGAATCCAAGAGCTGGTTCTTTGAGAAGATAAACAAAATTGACAAACCTTTAGCCAGACTCATTAAAAAAAGGAGAGAGAGGACCCAAATTAATAAAATCAGAAATGAAAGAGGAGAAGTGACAACAGACACCACAGAAATACAAAAAGTTTTAAGAAATTACTATGAGCAACTATATGCCAACAAATTTGACAATCTGGAAGAAATGGACAATTTCCTAGAGGCTCACAACCTTCCAAGGCTAACTCAAGAAGAAACAGAAAGCCTGAACAGTCTGATTACCACCAGGGAAATTGAATCAGTAATCAATAATCTCCCAACAAACAAAAGCCCTGGACCAGATGGCTTTACAGGTGAATTTTTCAAAACATTCAAAAAAGAATTATCACCTATTCTCCTGAAGCTCTTCCAAAAAATCCAGAAGGAAGGAAGACTCCCAAACACTTTTTACGAAGCCACTATCACCCTGATCCCAAAAGCAGACAAAGACACCACAAAAAAAGAAAACTACAGGCCGATATCTCTAATGAACATAGATGCAAAAATTCTCAACAAAATATTAGCGAACAGAATTCAGCAATACATCAAAAAGATCATACACCATGATCAAGTGGGATTCATCCCTGGTATGCAGGGGTGGTTCAACATCCGCAAATCAATTAATGTGATACACCACATTAACAAAATGAAAAATAAAAATCACATGATCATATCAATAGATGCAGAAAAAGCATTTGATAAAATACAGCAACCTTTTATGATAAAAACCCTTAAGAAAGTGGGAATAGAGGGATCATATCTTAGCATAATAAAGGCCATATATGACAAACCCACAGCTAACATCATACTCAATGGGGAAAAGCTAAAACCATTCCCCCTAAGATCAGGAACAAGACAAGGTTGCCCACTTTCTCCACTTCTATTCAACATAGTGCTGGAAGTTCTAGCCACAGCAATCAGACAAGAGAAAGAAATAAAAGGCATCCAAATTGGTAAGGAGGAAGTAAAATTATCATTATATGCAGATGATATGATACTATATATAGAGAACCCTAAAGACTGCACCAAGAAACTATTAGAACTGATAGATGAATTCAGTAAAGTAGCAGGATATAAAATTAATATTCGGAAATCAGTTGCATTTGTATATACCAATGATAAAATAGCAGAAGGAGAAATTAAAAAAACAATTCCATTTACAATTGCTCCAAAGACTATAAAATATCTGGGAATAAATCTAACCAAAGATGTAAAAGATCTGTACTCAGAAAATTATACAACACTGAAGAAAGAAATGAAAGAAGACATAAATAGATGGAAACACATTCCATGTTCATGGATAGGAAGAATTAATATAGTTAAAATGTCCATACTGCCTAAGGCAATATACATATTCAACGCAATTCCTATCAAACTACCAACGACGTTTTTCACAGAAATAGAACATATAAACCTAAAATTTATATGGGACCATAAAAGACCCCGGATAGCCTCAGCAATCTTGAAAAATAAGAACAAAGTGGGAGGTATAACGATACCTGATTTCAAATTATACTACAAGGCTACAGTAATCAAAACAGCATGGTACTGGCATAAAAATAGACACATAGATCAATGGAACAGAATAGAGAGTCCAGACGTAAATCCATGCCTATATGCCCATCTAATCTATGACAATGGAAGCAAGAATGTACGATGGGGTAAAGACAGTCTGTTCAATAAGTGGTGTTGGGAAACCTGGACAGACGCATGCAAGAAAATGAAGCTGGACCACCTCCTTACACCATATACAAAAACAAATTCAAAATGGCTTAAAGACTTAAATGTAAGATCTGAAACCATAAAATATCTAGAAGAAAATATAGGAAGAAACTTCATGGACATTACCCGGAGTAAGATTTTCACTGACATATCCCCTCGTGCGAGGGAAGTAAGAGAAAAAATAAACATGTGGGATTACATCAAACTAAAAAGTTTTTTCACAGCAAAGGAAACCATCAATAAAACAAAAAGGGATCCTACTGTATGGGAAAAGATATTTGCCAATGATATATCTGATAAGGGATTAATATCACAAATCTATAAAAAACTTACTCAACTCAACTCCAAAAAAACAAACAACCCAATTAAAACATGGGCAGAGGACTTGAGGAGACATTTTTCTAAAAAGGACATACAGAAGGCAAGAAGACATATGAAGAAATGCTCAACCTCACTAACCATCAGAGAAATGCAAATAAAAACCACAATGAGATACCACCTCACTCCAGTCAAAATGGCTATCATCAATAAATCAACAAACAACAAATGCTGGCGTGGATGTGGAGAAAAGGGAACGCTAGTGCACTGTTGGTGGGATTGCAGATTAGTGCAGCCACTATGGAAAACAGTATGGAGGTATCTCAGGAATCTGAAAATGGAACTACCCTATGATCCAGTAATTCCACTCCTAGGCATCTACCCGGAGAAATCCAAAACTCCAATTCAAAAATCTGTATGCACTCCTATGTTTATTGCAGCACTTTACACAATAGCCAAGATATGGAAACAACCGAAATGCCCATCGGTAGATGACTGGATTAAGAAGCTGTGGTACATTTATACAATGGAGTATTACACAGCCATAAAGAAGAAAGAAATCTTATCATTTGCAGCAACATGGATGGATCTAGAGAACATTATGTTAAGTGAAATAAGTCAGAAAGAGAAAGACAAGTACCATATGATCTCACTTATATATGGAATCTAAAAAAAAGACTATGTGAATAAACTAATCAGAAACAGTTTTGGGGACACAAAGGAAAAACCGAGAGTTGTTAGATGGGTGTGGGGGGGGGGGTTGGGGATAAGGGGAAAGGTGAAGGGATTTGGAAGCAGCTGGTAACCACAAGATGGCCTCAGGGTTTTTTTGAAAATTAATTTGGGGAAGGTATTCAATAATGGTGTAAAGATTTTGTTGGGTATCCGATGGACATGCGTCCTATTTGGGAGACCACCTCAGGGATACTGTGGATACCTGATCATGGCATTGTACACCAGAAGCTAAACATTAATGAATGCCAACTATAATTTTATATATATAATGTGATGGTTCAGTGTGAGGTCGGAGGGATAGTGGATGGGGGGAGGGGGGTTCACAGTGTGAGGGATATAAATGATGAACGTCTAAGTATTACCTTGTCTTGTACACCTGAAACTAATAAATAAAAAAAAAAAATGGGCAAAGGACCTGAGCAGATTATTCTTCCAAACAAGATATACAAATGGCCAATAGCACATGAAAAAGATTTTCAACATCACTAATAATCAGGGAAATCTAAGTCAAAAGTACAATGAGATATCACTTTATATACATAAAGATGGTTATTACAAAAATAAAAATAATAACAAGCGTTGGAGAGGATGTGGAGAAATTGGAACCCTTGTGCATTGCTGGTGGGAATGTAAAATGGTGCAACCGCTGTGGAAAACATTATAGTGTTTCCTCACAAAAACTAAATAGAATTTATCATGATCTAGCAATTCCACTTTTGGGCATATACCCAGAAAAAAGCAGGTACTTGAATAGATATTTGTATACGAAATGGTCATAGCAGCATTATTCACAATAGCCAAAATGTGGAAACAACCCAAATGCCCATTGACAGTTAAACAGGTATACAAAATGTGGTATAAACATACATTAGAATGTTATTCAACCTTAAAAAGAAATGAAATTCTGATACAAGCTACAACATGGATAAACCTTGAAGACATTGTACTAAGTAAATAAAACCAGACACGAAAAGACAAATATTGCATAATTCCACTTCTAATCACAGAGAGAGAAAGTAGAATATTGGTTACCATGGGATGGGGGTTGGGGGAAAATGGGGAGTTATTGTTTAAAGGAATTTCAGTTTGGGTTGATGAAAATGTTCCGGAGATGGATAGTAGTCATGGTTGCACAACAATGTGGGTGTACTTAATGTCACTGAACTGTACAATTAAAAATGGTTAAAGGGGACACCGAGGGATGACCATGTGAGGACACAAGGAGAAGACAGCCACCTACAAGCCAAACAGAGAAGCCTCAGGAGGAATCAACCCTGCCAACACCTTGATCTTGGCCCTCTAGCCTCCAGAACTGTGAGACAAAACATTTCTGTTGTTTTTAAAAACTAGTTAAAATGGTAAATTTTGTGTTGTGTATATTTTACTACAAAAAGGGGGCATGACTATGGAAATGGAAATATTGGAGCTTGGAAACTTCTGTGAGGGTTTTCTGTCACCAAAAGGTGGAGCCTTGGAGTAGGTGATCCTTTGATTAGTAGAGCATACTAAATGGGGTGTTTGGATATTTAAAGTTAGACCCAGAGAACAGTTATGTGTGTGCAGTAGTGGATAAGTAATGGCTCTATGTAAGAAAGTAAACACTGTTTAGGAGGTTTGAGGCTGGAGCTAGAGTTGAAAGGAGAAAGGTTTCAGGGGGGTAGAGGAAGCCAAAAAATTGGTGAGAAGCTGTAATCTGAGAGAGAGAACATGACCAGAGAGCGAGAGAAAAAACGATCCCTACTCCATGGAATGACTAAGGGTGTCTAATACACAGTTTTCATTGTTGCCTTTCTCCATGCTGTGTTGTAAGTCCCCTCTTCTATTTCCCCAACTTTTAATCAATAACCCTGGGTTAGTAATTCTTGGGGGGCGGGGGGGAAGGAAATTGAGACATGTTTGACATGGCATAAAATACGGCAGTGAGAGAGGGTGACATCAGAAAGAAGAATGGACTGGTCAAAAGAAGGAGAATCTGCCCCTGCTCCCCAGTAATCCCTGGCAGGGGCTGGGAAGGGGGCAGATTTCCGACCACATGCGAAACACAGGTTCCAGCCATTTCATTTAGATGTTAAAGGGTAACACCAGAAACCTAGGGAACCTGGGGACATCAGGCTGACAAATGGAATCAAGTTTGTTATAATATGTAAATTCAAACATATTTTGTGGCTTGGCTAGAGTAATCCTTTTTTGTCTTTGTCCTTGGACATTTTCTTCCCAGGCAGATAAAGTTTGGGGAAAAGATATGTATATTGATAATTTGCTGCAGTCACAAGCTAAGGTTGCTGCCATATGTTGCTTATCATAGGAAGCACAAATGGTCAGAGTCACACATAACATTTTTGCATTTAGCATGTTCCACAGAGTTGTCTTTTTATACCTTTTTATCATTAACAATGGAGAGGAAAATAAACTGATGTCAGCTGCGGACTTGGCCAAAGTAGACATTTGCTGTCTGTTACCTTCAGTCCTTCTCTCCTAGGCTTATGGCATCTCCCAGGGCTAGGTCTGCTCTACATAGGGCTCCCAGAGATAAGGATGGGACTCTCCTGTTCCGAGCTCAGCTGTCCCATCAGAGCTAGGTCTCCTCCACTTCTTGTGGAACGTCTGGAAGCCTGAATCAGAGGTCGCTGAGTCCCTCCCCTCCTGGGATACAAAGTTCAGGCATGGTAGTGTGGCTCACATGTGCAATACCAGCAGGGCTTAATTTACAAATATATACATTTTGGAAGAAGCAGTTGGTGTTCAAACATGGCCCATCTGTGCTCCTGAAAGGAAACAAATGGCTCTCAGTGAATGCAGATGGAGGAGGGAGATAAAGCCTATGTGCCTATTTGCTTTCATGGAGCCATGAGTGGTCCAATGAGACCTCTTTGAGACTTCTCAGGACAGTGTCCCAAATGGCCGATCAAGGGAGGATCCTGGAAGTCCCTTGAATGCAGACTTTGAGGAGAGGAGAGTGGAATTTAGTTTGGGTAGGAAGAAGAGAAGATCATAAGATGGTGACAGTGTTGCTAAGGATTGGAGCGATTAATAGGCCCCTGGTACAGAAAGGAGGAGTAACCAGGCAGAAATCTCTTCCTTTTGCTGAGAGAGTGCTAGGTTACTTGTGTTGCTCATGCATGCACGTGTATCTGTACCATGCAAGTGTGCTTGGCTATGTGTGGGTGCGCATGTGTTGGGGGGGAGGACTGTTTGCAAGTTCTTGGGACCTGTTTCCCCTCTCCCATTTTTTTCTTCATTGAGGTAAAATTCACGTACCAAAATTAACCATTTAAAATTGTACAACTCAATGGCATTTAGTACATTCCCACCATCGTGCAACCACCACTTTTATCTAGTTAATACATTTTATTACCCTAAAAGGAAGCTGTACTCATTAAGCAGTCACTGCCACATCCCACATCCCCCTTCCTCCAAGCCCCTGATAACCAGGTATCTGCTTTCTGTTTCTGTGCCTTTACCTATTCTGGATATATCATATAAATGGAATCATGTAATGGATGACCTTCTGTGTCTAGATTCTTTCACTTAGCATAATACTTTCAAGGCTCATCCCTGTTATAGCATGTATCAGTATTTCATTCCTTTTTATGGCTGAATAATATTCCCTTGTATGGACATACCACATTTTTTACCCATTTATCAGTGGATGGCCGTTTGGGTAGTTTCTACCTTTTAGCTTTTTGAAAAATTAAATTTATTGGGGTGTCATTAATAAAATTGTATAGGTTTCAAGTGTACAATTCTATAATACATCATCCATATATTGCATTGTGTGTTCACCCAAGGTCAAATCTCCTGTCAGCATATATTTGACCCCAATTACCCTTTTCTACCTCCCCCCATTTGCTTCTGGTAATCACTATACTGTTATCTATGTCCTTTTGTCTGTTTTTAAGAGTGTTTCCATGAATATTTGAATACAAGCTTTTATTTGAATTTCCCTCCCTGTTTTATACTGTGCCATTTTCACGGTGCTAGAGAGAAAAAAGTTACAAACATTACATTAAACATGACCATACATGAAATCAGTTATAGAAATTGTGATGGTTCTATTTATTCTATACCCACTGATATAAATGTCACAAAATATTCATTGCTACAAACTAAAGATAAAGATAAACTATAACTATACGTACTAGATAACTATTAAGGGCTGAAAAAAATTCAGAAATTCTATACTCCATCTGACAGGGAAATATTTTTAAATTTCTGTTTATCTTTTAAAAATTGAAGTTGGGAATAGCAGATGACACATTATGGATATGTCTGACATCAGAAAGATTTTTATAGATCACCAAATAATAAACTCACACTGAAAGGAAGGCCTTGTCCCTACACATTGCTACATACTTTATATATTTGTATATTTATATATTTTTATATGTTTACTTATATATTTTAATATATAATATATATCGTGTGAGCAGTTTAAATGGTTCATTTATATATTTTAAGTTAAAATTAAGTGTTTTAAGATTTAGAAAAAAGTTAAATCATGGCAGTTATTAGATTTTACTCACCCACCTTCTTTCCCAGTTGTTGACTGGTTGATTAAGATTTGATTCTCTAACAGGAATATGTGTATATTGAGGAGGAAAGAGAGGTAACAATGGAGATGTAAGTGTGGAACCGGGGCAATTGGACAACTCTGGTGTGTCCAGGAACCAGAAGACAGGACGTCAGGGAACCCCAGCTATCCAGTTCCTCATCACACAAGCACTAAAGTGTCGTCAGACACGCTTGGAGATGGAATCTTTCTCAGGGAGGTCTTGAGGTTCTGATCCTCGAAGGCAGCTTTTATAAAGGAGAGGGCTACAGGTGGAGGTCAAGTGTAGACCCTGGGACAATCAGTGCTGGCTGACAGAGTGAGAGTGGTGTGACAATAGCATAGACCACTGACCTGTTCCCCTCTCCATCCCCAACCACAGGTCCGCCAACCTTCACTTCCAAGCTGTGCTTTTGTACAAGGTAAGAGAGAAAATACCTCCCTGGAGTGGATGACAGCACATTTCTTTTGTGGCAGGTAACCTTTCCTACAGGAGAAAAGTCACTGACAGGGAAGACTAGTGAACTGGTAAGATCTGATTTTGTTATTTTGCCTTCAGCAGCTGTGGGTGATACCGAAACACTCCTTAGTCAATGGCAGCAGAGCCCTGTTTTGTTCTTAGAAGTGAGGAGACTGATGGGTTTCTAGTTCCTCATAGGTGGGAGACTCAGCTTCCGGAGAGCACTGAAAGCCAGCTACTGATGTATGAAGAGTAAGCTCGCCATTCCTGGCCAGATTGTTGCTCAAGAAATGGGATTTTTTTTTCTGTGCACTTTGACCTCTCCCAGGCAGTCCTGTATCTTACTCCAATAAGTTTATCATTTTAGTAACATTTTTAAGAAAAAGATGAGATATCTGACATGCACAAAATGGTAAGACATTCAATTTTGGAGCAGAATGAAGGGAAAACTCTTGCTTCCCAAGGCCAAACATGATGTGAGCCAAATCAAACTTTTAAAAACAGACTTTCGTCAAAAGTCCATAACGTTTCCTTTCCCCAAATTTCTTTTTCGTTTTTTTGGACAAGCCTTATCTGGGAGTCACCAAAGTCAAAGTCTGGGAGTCACAAAAGACAAGCATCAAGAAGTGTTTATTAACCCCTCTGTAATTCTTAAAACCTGAAAATGCCTCTGAGCAATTATAATGGAGATATTTACGAAGGTAACTTCTTAGGATTGGTTAAAAAGTTTTCGTTGTTATATGGTTTGATGTTAGAGAAAGCCTCCTGATTACGGGCTATGGAGAGTTATGCACAACTTGTTAGAAGCCCAAGGGCATGAGGGGTTGCTTTCTGACTTGAGGATTGAAAAGGCACTGTACATAAGATGTCTCTTTTGTGTCTGTGTGTGGCATTTCCCTTCCTGAATCTGGCTCAAGGAAGGGTAAAGCAATCCTTTCACAGGATCTCACGCTATGAACAGACAGTTGCTTATGGCTGCAAGTGCCATTGGATTTGCAGAGTCATTTCACATGTAGATCATGGAAACAGCACAGGAACTCCAGTCAACAGGCCTGGCTTAGGATCCTGGCTCTGCCACAGGCAGCTGCATGACCCAGAACAAGACATTTAAGTACCTCTGGTTGCTTGGTCTCATCTGTAAGAAGAGAGTCTGTCCATTTGTTTTAGTCAAGGCTTTGGCATACATACAGGCAGCTGGATTTAGAGACCCAGTTTATTAACAGCATCTACGTAATTTAGCACTTCCTTAAGTCCCAATATTTCTCAGATGCTTGCCATTCAGCAAAACCTGCAGAGCTTTCCAGCTGAATGGGTGGGCAGAGAAGGAAAGGAGAAGAAAGCCTGGTTAAAATATTGAAAGTGAGACCTGGTGGTATGAGACAACTATATTATGTGGATTTTAGAAAGTTTCTCTGTCCTTGGCCAGAAAAGAGCTTACTCTACTGCCGTCTCTCTGGTGCATAGTTTAGACACATTGACCCAGAGAGAAGCCTGAAAGAGAACACATGGCTTTTTCTGACTTCATACTGGCTGAGGGGAGCAAAAAGCAGCTCCTTTTCACAATATTATTTCCTCGTACTTTTCAGCTACTGGAATGGAAGACCACAAACCAAAAAGCCATCTCAGGAACCAGAACGGAGAGAACTTAGAAAGGAGTGCCAATAGAAAGGCAACCTGGAGGGATGGCAATGGGCCCTTGAGCCAGAGTCATCAAGGGAACAAGGAGCATCTGTGAGAACACCAGACACAAAAAGAAACAATTATTCGAAGTCTCTGAGGCCACAGACATGTGCCTCCTTAGCTGAAGGTTTGACCCTTCTTTAAGGAGAGGCTAAAAAGAGAGGGCTCTTGTGAAGTGATGGCTGCCTTCCCAGGATAATAGTGCAACTCCATCGAGGGGAGAGATGTTTTCCTTTTCTGAATACCTGCTGGGTTCCTTGGTGGTCCATTCAAGTCTGCGGAATCCTCTTGCCCTTCCTGTGTTGCCCCAAACTGCCTGTATCTTCCTTCCTGTATCCCTCTCTCAGTTTGGCTCTGGGACAGCCCTTGACTTTTACAACTGGAGAACAGAATTACTCCATTTTCCTCTGATCTCAGGGGACAAAACTCACTGAGATGGCTTTGTTAAGTCAGAAACACCACACGAGGCTGAAAGCTCTGGTTTCTGGAGGTGGTTTTTCCTTGGCTTCGCAGCAGAAGCCTCTCTGTACAGCCTGCGAGAGGGTCTTTCTGGGAGGGTGTAGCTTTGTGAAATATTTGAAACTAACTCAGTGTTTGCAGATATGAGCTTTTTGGTTTGGCGTCATTTTTTTCTTGTGAGTTGTTTGTGTGCCTTGCAGCTGTAGCTCTTCTATAGTTAATTTTTTTTACCCTAATAAGATGTTTATTATTGCTAAATCAATATTTTTTTCCTGATTCAGTATTTAGCACAGATACCTTAAGAACACTGAAATTTGGAACATTTAATTAGACGAATGCTCAATAAGGATTATTTGGTCCCAACCTAGATGTTTCTTATTATTTCTCCAATGCTTATTTACGGAAGACTTCAAGTTTTTCCTAAGATATACACATTTTTGGAGAAATTTGTCCACCTATGATTTTAAGTTTAGGTCAGATCCAAGCAAGATGTTACTAAATTAATGTTATTTGGGAATTTTAGTCTAGGTTTTTATGAATAAGATTTTGAGTACTTAGGAAGCTTTGATCTGCATTTTTCAGGAGCAAAATAGAATACAAAGATACATATTGTTTGAAAAATATCTGCATGGTAAAACCAACACAAAGTCAAAAAAAGACCAATGACAAACTGTATTAACAACACGTATTGCAGAGGACTTATTTCCTATAAATTGATACAAGGAAGACTAATCACCCAGTAGAAAATTGGGCAGGCATATTAACAGATAATACACAGAAAAGAAAATTTTGTATAACTCTTAAAATATAAAAAGATCTAACTTTTACTTGTGACAGGAGAAATACCACTTACAACTAAAATGAGATGTATCTTTCACCAATAAGATTGGTAAAAATAAAATTTTTTATAACATACTCTTGTTAGTGTAGGGTAACAGAATTTGATAGTGGAATGTAAACTGAAATAATCACTAACAAAATTAAATTAACAATATCTATAAATAGCATGCAGATCCTTTAATTTAACAATTTCACAACATGGATGGATCTAGAGAACATTATGTTAAGTGAAATAAGTCAGAAAGAGAAAGACAAGTACCATATGATCTCACTTATATATGGAATGTAAAGAAAAGACTATGTGAATGAACTAATCAGAGTCAGTTTTGGGGACGCAGAGAAAAAACCGAGAGTGGTTAGATGGGTGTGTGGGAGGGGGTTGGGGATAAGGGGAAAGGTGAAGGGATTTGGAAGCAGCTGGTAACCACAAGATGGCCTCAGGGTTTTTCTTTTGAAAATTAATTTGGGGAAGGTATTCTATAATGTTGTAAAGATTTTGTTGGGTATCCGATGGACATGCGTCCTATTTGGGAGACCACCTCAGGGATACTGTGGATACCTGATCATGGCATTGTACATCAGAAGCTAAACATTAATGAATGCCAACTATAATTTTATATATATAATGTGATGGTTCAGTGTGAGGTCGGAGGGATAGTGGATGGGGGGAGGGGGGTTCACAGTATGAGGGATATAAATGATGAACATCTAAGTATTACCTTGTTTTGTACACCTGAAACTAATAAATAAATTAATTAATTAAAAAAAAACAAAAAAAAAAACAATTTCATTTTCAAGGAATTTATCCTAAGATATAGTCACCTGTATGTGAAATAATGTGTGTACAAGTATGTTCACTGCAGCATTATTTTAATAGTAAAAGATTAGCAACAATGTAACAGTAAAGGTCAAAAATTATTGTGGTTTTTGCACATTTGACTATTATGCAGCCATTAAACGGAATGAGACAGGCATGTTTGTACTGAAATGGAGAAGTTGCAAGGTACATTGTGAAATATAAAAACAAAGGACAGAAGAAGATGCAGAGCATACTACATTAAAATAAAAATTATATATAAAATACATATGATATAATTATATATAAACACATATAAGATTCTACTTGACCTGTATTCCATTGATGGTTATATATGTTTGTGTGTGTGTGTGTGTACATATTTGCATATATAGACTATCTCTGAATGGGTACACAAGAAATGTGATAGAGGAAACAGAAAATGGGGGAAAGAGAACTGCTTTTCATCACATATATATTTTTGTACATCTTAAACTTTGTAACTGGTTTAATCCCTTTCCTTGTGACACCCCTTTAAATGTTGAAAAATATCTTGCACAAAGGAGGCACAGATGAGTGGAAACCTCATTGACTCTGAACATTCTTTTTTCCTGGTGAGTCGTCTTGGTTCCATATCTTTAATGCCTATAATGAGGATTTGAGTCACCTGACTATCCTGAGACCTCAGGTGTCCCCCAGAATTTCTCTGTTGAAATGTGGGGAAATGGAACTTACAGTGGAATGTGATGGGGAAAGTCTGGGTAACAGATTATAGCAGAAGTTAACAGAACCCAAAGGAAACCATTAAAACAGGGCACCTAATAGCTGTAGTGGTTAAGTTCATGGACTCTAGAGTCAGACTGCCTTAGGGTGTGGCTTCTAGGTCCATCACTCATCAACTTTATTATTGTGAGCAAATTACTAAACAATTTTCCCTCATCTGAAAACTGGGGAATAGAAGCAGAATCTACTTCCTTTGATGATGGTATAAAATTAATCAATCAATCTATATAAAGTACTTAAAATATTGCCTGGCACTAGCAGCTCTCGATAAATGTTAGCTGTTTTATTATTATTATTATTATTATTATTATTATTTTGTTCTCAATTTATTTGGTGCTTTAATGTTCTTTCTGACATTAAATTAATTTAGCAAATGGTTATTGAACACCTGCTGCTGTATGTGTCTGGTGATGGAGGTCCAGAGAGAAATTTTGTGCCCTGAGATTTTGTTGTGCCCTGAAGGAGGTTACTGGCAGTAAACAGGACCCAAAGTCAGTGTCTTCCAGGCCAGAGGGGAGGGAGGCATTGGATCGCCATTTAGGACAAGTTTAGTCTTTCATTTTGATCGCATCTTCCTGAGAATTAAAGAACTCCTGGATCCAGCACACTCTGCATTTCCCTTGGAAAAGAATATAGGACTCCCTCAAACTAAAGATGTTGGCACAAGGCAGTAATATTTTTGAAAGATTCCTTGAAAAAAAAAATTAACTTCAGCCTGATCTATCTGATAAAACCCAAAGAAAGAGAGTAAGATTCATGTTTGGTTTTTCAAATTCCCATGTTTTACTGATTAATTTTAAAGGTAAATAAAATCATGACTACTTAGGATAAACAGATAAAAGAAAAATTAATGTGAGCCAAAGCATATCAAGTTAAATCTGGTGCAGATAAGGGAATGTGTAAGAGTAAAGTGTTTAGTTTTGAAAAACATTATCCCTTTGACAAGTGTTCTTGGTTTGTATATAAAATACGTTAAGTCACTGATCACACCGGCAACAAAACCTGCCTGAATTTCAAATTGTTTCATGTATGTTTAATGGTCCCTATTTTTGTTTTTTGATCCTTCCAAGGGAGCTAAATGACTGAGATCAAATAACTTTAATGAGAACAGGATTTGAGAGTCTCTTGGGACACACTAGAATGCATTATGATGGCTGGTATAATAGAGTCCCATCTTCAGCAATGATAAAGCAAAAGGAGATGAGAGTGGGTGCAAAGAGTGGGGCGAGGGGCTGCAAGACCACATGGTAAGATGTTTCCTGCTTTAGACTTTTTGCTAAGTGACCAAGCTAATTTTTCTGTACTAGTTGGTAGTTGTTTCCATTCTTTTGTGCCTTCAGTAGGTGATGAGTGCCTCCTTTCTGCAATATGCCTTCCAACATTTAAAGGAGTGTCACAAGAAGTCCTGTTGAGTTCTCCAGGGTTGTTTGTTTTTTTCCTCTAAATAAAAATAATTGAATTGAACCTAATACCAATTGCATAAACGTGCTGGGAATATAGGCATAAATAACTTACTGGTTATGATTTTATTTTTTAAAGATAATAGATGACGAACATTTTTCAACTTTCTTTCTCCCAAGATGCTAACATCTCCTTACAGCTGAATTTCTGAAAAGATATTAACTCTAAACAAAAAGTCAGATGAGGTCCTTTAATTTGACGTTCCAGAGAGTTCTTACACACAGGTCAATTCTGTAGCAGTTTAACTGGGTTGTGAAGAGCTGTTGACTGCTGACGATTTTTACAGTTCTTTCATTGCCTGATTCATTTGACCCATGAAGGAAGGCATCAGCTTTAGGAACAACTTGCAAAAACACTTTAGATTATGGGAGGTCATTGTCAGTAGACCTTGTGTTTTGTGTTTGAATGTTCAGGAAAATAGAGTCACTTTAAGTTGTTATGACTCTCATTCTTTTCAAATTATTAGGTTGGCGCAAAAGTAATTGCAGTTTTTGCAATTGTTTTTACACTTTTAAACCGCAACTACTTTTGCGCCAACCTAATAGAAGGAACATATCCCTCACATAGAAATGTAGCAGTTTTTGGTGTTTCAGAGGAAACTGAAAAGCTTTACCTCATCCCTAACTTCCTGTTTGTTAGCTGTGAATATTTTCAGCATTTGGGCAATGGAGTCATCAAGCAGCAGAAGTTTAAGAGATAGGATTTGGTAGGGAATTTATTCTGCACCAAGAACTTTAACATAGGTGTGTGGACAATGAAAATTCTCTATTGTGAGCCATTGTGACAGTGGACATTACCTAGATTTCATTAAGTAGTAAGGCTGTTAGCTCACATCTATTTAGGAATGTCTAGAGCAGGTGTGTCCACACTTTTTTCAACATTTTCACCAAGGGCCATATGCGGTAAAATACACAAACAACCGGGCCACTCACTCGAGGTGAAGTACATATTGCCTCACCTGGTTTATTTAAGTAAACTAAATATATTTTTGGAATTTGCTGCGGGCCAATGAAAAATGGGTCGTGGGCTGCAGTTGGCTCACGGGCCGCAGTTTGAACTCCTTGATCTAGAGAATAATGTTCCTTGAAAGAATGAATCAGAATGTAGTTTAGTAGTCGTTGTTTTCCCCACTTTATTTATTCAGCTAAAAATTATTGGCCATTCTCTGAGACCCATAGACTTTCCAGGCTATTTTTATTCCTTTATGTTTTTGCATGGGCTGTTTTTTCTCTTCTTTGCCTAACTCCTGTTCATTCTGAAAATTCCGTTTAACTACCACCTCCTCAAGGGACCCATCTCTGACTCTTTCCAAGTGAGTGGCATGACCTTTCCAGGCTTCCCTTGAGCTCCGTACCGCCCTCTAACACAGTCCTACGTCATATTTGCTTATTTCTTTGTAGTGGCATCCTCAGTTCCCAAGAGACTGCAAGATCTTTGAGGTGGGGTCTGTATTATATTCAGGCTTGCACCTCTAGCACTTGGCAGAGTGTCTGGCACTTGGTAGAAGCCCAATGAATGGTTGGTGAATGAATGAAAGCATGCATCCTGCTTTCCTTATCCTTGGGTGAAAGATAAACTAGATTTGAGATTTTATTGCATACTAAAATTACATTGTCAAAACAATTTTTTTTCAACGCACTATCTCTAGATCTACCTACCTCTTCGTATCTATCTCCCCCGCTTTTTTCTTCTGCCTCTCCCCCCAACTCCGGTTAAAGCCATTAGCTGTTGTTTCTCAGTCTAGTTGTGTAGGACACATCTCCCTGGCCCATGCTGGTATTATGAGCCTTGTGCTGCGCCCCCCCCCCCCCCCCCCGCCAGGCAGTCGGCCCCCAGGCAATCTGGTCGCCAGTGGTCGGTGGGCCACTCACAGCAGCCTATGGCAGCACGCAGCAGCTCACACTGGCTGCGGGCCACTCATACTGGCTTCTGGCCACTCATGGTGGCACACAGTGGCCCACCACACACAGCAGCACATAGCAGCCTGTGGCAGCCCAGCTCCAGGGAGAGCTGTGGTTCACCATCTTTGCTGTAGAGAATCTTTGCATGTGGGAATCAAACCGGAGACCTCGGCTTTAGGAGCACTGCGCTCCAACAATCTGAGCCACCCGGCCGGCCCATGTCAAAACAATTTTTAAAGTTGAAAGAAAATTCAGAGATCAGCTCCAGGAAATTGAGGACTAGAGAGGTGAAGAGAGTTAGCCAAGGTCATGCAGTTGTTTAGTGGCAAATTGGGAAGGAAGCCCAGGTCTCCTGCTGGCCAATACTAGCCCAAGTATGGGGAAGCTTAGTTATTTCCTCTTAAAAATTACCCTGGAATCCAGGCAAAAAGACTTAGCAATCTAAAAATGCTAATGAGGAGATGGCAAATTAAAATTACTTAGAGGAATGTATCTAACAGCAATTATTCAAGACTCTGGAAATGTCAAGAGCAGGTAGCTGAGACGGACGGGCTCGCAGTTTATTTCTCCTGACAGAGCCATTGGCCTTCAAGTCAGTGTTTGCTGGCCAAATTTAGCAACCATCTCTGTCACACACGTTTGGGTTGAAAGACAAATGCCAAGTTCACAAAAAACTAATCAGTGTGTTTATATCTCTATATTTATGAAACAGAGGATCTGAAATGTTTCTCACTTTTAATGTTAAACAATGATGGATGTAAAGAACAAGATTAATTTTGCTTTCTACTTTGTGATTTCAGAAAGCAATTTAGGCTATTTCCAGGGAAAAACCTATAAAGAAAAAAAAATCTAATCTTTGGATGTGCATTGAAGTCAAGGTTGACTAATAAGTGGTTAAACATTGTTAAGTCTGTGAACATTTAGCAGGAAGATGGAGAGAGGAAGGAGGAAGGGAGGGAGAGAGAGAGAGGGAAAGAGAGTGAGAGAGAGAGGGACAGAGAGAGAGAGAGAGAGCGAGAGAGAGAGAAATACATATTTTTAATGTGTATGTGCATAAAATAAAGACATCATAATATTAAAAATGTCTATATCAGTATGACCAGTGATTTTTTTTATTTTTTATATTAGGGTGGTACAAAAGAAATTGCGATTTTTGCATTTTTTAACCTTTTAAACCACAATTACTTTTCACCAACCTAATATTTTTATAATTTTTAACTATAAAATATATTATTTCTATAATTAAAACAGTTACTTTTAAAAATTATAATAATCCACCTTTGCAGTTCAGATAAAAATTTTGGACCCTTTTGTCCTTAGTTTGCCCGATATTTTCAGTTGCTTGAAGGGGATATTTATTACCATAAAATAGAGCTTTTCAAGTAGACATAAGAAATGAATGAAGAGTTACTGAACATGCAGTCATGCAGAAGATAGTCACTAGGTCACATTATTTATAACAGTCTGATACCATGTGTTTTTTTTAGAGTGAATTTCAGGGTGAAGAGAGATATACAGTAGTTGCATGTATTGGAGTATTTATTGTGAATAAATCTGGGAGGCCCTGTGAATTAGAAATGTTCTTACTCAAAAGTTTTTGTAGGAGAAGACTGACATTCCAAGTGACCTGAAAAAGAGTCTTAGTCTTTCTGTTTCACTTCATTTTTGATTGAAAATTAGCAAGCTTTTAGTTCTTGAGTAAGAAAAGTGTATTTATGTTATATATACATATTATAGTTATTATATTACATATAATGTATTAAATACAATTTCACTCTTGAGATAACTATCTATATCTAAATCCAAAATTTTACTGTCTTGCACTTTTGGACATTTTTTTCCCTAATTTTCGCTTTGGGTGCCCTTATACTTTTAGAAAAAAACATATAGAGACAGTCCATTCAAATTCATGAAAATCAGAATTAACCGCTGAAATTCTTTTAGTACATTAGGATTTAATACCACAAAATTAATAATGCTCTGCTTAAAAATAAATGCCTGATTTAATAAACTGATAATTTGCAAATGACATATTTTTTGCATGTAAATGGATCCATCTATTTTTACCTCACGAATACTTAGAGACAATGATTAGAATAAATTTTAAAATTTTGCCTTGTTTGCATTATTAATTTGTTTAGCAGAAAAAGAAGTACAAAGTTTTCATATAAACAGAGTACTAGAATGGACTTGGAAGGTAAGCAAATCCCTCCATTTTTAGCTGAGATAGATGCCTAGAGATTAAGTGGTCTGTCCATGCTAACAGTTAAGGGATAGCAGGTTTGTTATTAGATATATTAATAAAGTAAAGTGATAGTATCATTTCTATTCAGGTATAGTGAAAAACAATCAAACATTTATTGAGCATCTTACATATATTTTCCAAGATAATCCTCACAGAAATCTTTTGAAGTAAAGACCATTTGGCTTAGGAAGGCCAAGTGTTTTGCCCATGGTCACACAGCTGACTATTATTGGAGTTGTGACTATCTCAATCAGTGACACTTAAGAGATTAAAGTAGAAAAAAAAAAAACACTTCCAGAATGGTAGCATAAAGATCTCTGAACATCCACTCTTCAGTAAAAGCAAGAAAATGGCAAAAATTTCCAAAATTAACTATTTTTTTAAATTCTGGAAATTAATTTAAAAAATTTACACAAATCTTAGGAGTGTGTATTCAAGAAAAATGGCTGAATCTTGATAAGAACATCATTCTTTATGGCATTTTAACTATCCCTATTCTCATCCCCAGCTTCATGATAACCTTGGATATAAGCAGCCTTTCAATCACAGTAGCTGTGGCTGTAAGTAGCCCTGCTGTCGCTGAAGAGGGCAGATGGGTTTGGAGCTCCCCCAAAGACCCAGGTCCAGAGATTTATCATGATTTGAATTGCTTGGCAGCTCCCTGAAAAGCTTATTTACAGACCTTGTTCAGTGGGAAATTCTGTTCCCTAGTATGTTTGTTGAAAATAATCAAAGGCAGTTGTTTAGCATCACAACTGCTGGAGGAAGTGATGATACCAGGTGGGGATTTCCAAAGGGAAAATCTGAAGAATGAGAGGTCAGCAGGGGACTTTGAAAAGCTTCAACAAATTACTAGGAGTCTAGAGCACCATACACATGTGCATGGCCAGGAACAGGAAGGCTCTACTCTCTAGCCTCTGGCAGACCTTGAAGCTCTGTATAAGCAAGTAGTAAAGGCTAAGGCAAAATTGCAAACTGCAAAACGATTGACTTTATGCCACATACACCCAAAACCCCTCAGAAAACAGCAGGAAACTTGCTGGTTCACGGCATAAGAAAATTTCAGTTCCATCATTAGCTGACCACTAAGCTAACAGAGAAGGTACACTTCAGTGGTGGCAGGTCAGAGAGAACATAGCTTTTACAGAATTAGTCAGGAAAGTGACTCGGCAAATAGTAACAACAATGAACGGCAACAACAACAAACCCTGGAGAATCTTATTTTGGGGATTGCCACCTAATATTATTTAAAATATCCAGTTTCCAACAAAACATTATGGCACATACAAAGAAACAGGAAAGTATGGACCATGCGCAGGAGAAAAAGAAGTCAATAGAAACTGTGTCTGAGAAAGTCCAACTGTTGGATTTACTAGCTAAAGACTTTAAATCAGCTGTTATAACTATGTGCAGAGAAGTAAAGGAAACAATGTCTAAAGAATTAAAGGAAACTATGAATGTAAAAAACACATATTGTGTAACTCCATTTATATCAAATGTCCAAGATAGGTAAATCCATGAAAATAGAAAGTAGATTAGTTGTTGCTAGGGCTTGAGGTAAGGGGGAAATGGAGGGTGACTGCTAATAGGTTTGAATTTCTTTTTTGGGGGTGATAAAAATGTCCTTATAATTAGGTAGTGATGATGGTTACAGAACTCTGTGGATTTACTAAAAACCACTGAATCACACACTTTCAAAGGGTGAATTTTTATCTGGGCCTGGTCTTACATGCCACGATCATGTAATTTGCCGTCTAATTTGTTGAGCTGTCAAGTTGAACATATAAAATCATTGCATCATATGAGATAAATGCTACCAAGGAATCAAAGTATTCTAATTTATGTTTAAAAAAATGTATCGATGCTTTTCTGAGTTTCCCCTACCCTATCTTGTTTTCTCTTATCTCTTCACATTCTATACACATTTGCTTATATTTTTGAAATTTGTGAGGATTCTGTTCTGTTTTCTGTCTACATAGCCAATATTTAGTTGGGTTTTTTCAGGTTAATTTTTCAGGCAAAGTCACTGTTTCTACACCTCTTATTCCACATCCTTACAAACCTATAGCCCCTTAGGAATCGACGCCATCTCAATTCAGGATCTCCCAGCGCTATCTGAACAAATGAGTTCAGAAGTTGATGTTTGGGCCTACAGTAAGCTTCAAGAGATGCCAAAGGTGCTTGGTCTAATTAAAATCAGGGCATTAACAAGAAGTGATTTTCCTAAGGACTTCAGATTTGATTGACAAGATTTCCAGACTTATAAGGAAAATATTTTTGCTCTAGGAAATGGCTGTGTGATGATGAGCCAACCTGAGATTCGCATGATTAAGGAAACTTAAAGAAAAGTTTTAGGTTTAAAAAGCCTGTGGGTTTTTCTCTCCTCATTCCCCTTCATGGCAAATTATATAGAAATTAAATGGGGTCCAGTGAACATTAAAGACTGTATAAGGAAAACAAATTTTTTCAAGCTGAATAGAAGATAATCTACAGTTTTATAAAAACATTGTCATTGGAATTCTACTATTTGCTATAGTCCAAAGAAAGTTTCAAAATATCCCACTGGATTCAAACAGAATTATACTTGCAGAACATAGAATGCCAACTTTTTTTAACTGAATTCTTATAAATATCTATTGGGGTTTTTGGAAGGGAAAAGGAACGTAATCTCCTATGGTCATGCACATTAAGAGGATGAATAAACAATGGAAAGGAGCCAGCAGACTCAAGTATTCTAAAACACTAAGAACTCCAGATAATGATCACCACTGGGGGGGTCACACACCTGCAGGGGGGTAGAACAATGCTGGGGTCCAGCCCATCCACCCTGGGCACAGTTGCACTTTCCAGTATGACTAAGCTTGAGACTGAACTCACGTGTGGCCAAATCCCATGGAAACTCACATCTGGGCCTGATATTTTTATAAGCTCATCAAGTTTGGAGAAAAAGCCTTTTTCTTCTACTTTGATCTATCAGTCTTCTGCTGAATGCGATGTGTCTCATTTAACTTGGGGGGTAATGGTTTACTTACTTCTTGTAATGTCTCAAGAAAGTCTTCAATGTCAAGCAGACTTTTGCTGGGACCTTAAAATGTGATCTGAGGAAGAATATTCAACACGGTGAGCAGGTTTTTGTGTTGCTAATGTTTACATGTTAACACATGTCATGTAACATATTAATGATGATGGTAATATCTGCATAAAGTGTTTCAAAGTTTACAAAGAATTTTTCAGATACAATTTTATGTTTTCACACAACCAGCCTATGAGGTATCCAGGGCAGATAGTTTTTAAAATGCATTTTAAAACACATTTTTGAAATCATTTTGTACACAAGAACACTGAGGCTCAGAAGAATTGAACTCTCTGTTTGTCGTTAGTAGATTGAGGCGTGGACTCACGTCTCTTGACTCCAATTTTAGAACATTTTGCACAACCATTTTCTCTGGGCCACACATCAGAATCATCTGGTTAGTGTTAAAAAAAAAAAAATCTGCCTGCCCTGGCTGAACCCTAGACCAATGAAATCAGAATAACTTGGCATGAGACCCAGGCAGCAGTATTTCACACACTCAGATAATACCAATGTACAGCCAAGTTTGAGAACCGTGTTCTACCACAACATATTTCCTCATTAATGAAAAACGGCATTTAGAAGCTGTGTAAGAGCCCAAAATGTGACACTCCAAAGATTTTTAAGATATCCATTGTTTTAGTCAACAATTATTTATTGAGAATCTTCTACGTGCCTGGTGGCACTATTCTAGAAGACACCACGATTAAACAAGACAAAGTTCCTGAAGTCTGGTTATCTCACTGGCATGATTATCACCTTAGCTAGACAAAGTAACCTTCCCGAATGGTGCTAAATGTTCCTCACTCTTGTACCACTTCTTAATTTCACCCCAATGCTGATTACTTTCTTTCTACATGAGCATGTGAAGCACCACTGACCCCATAGAAGTCCGTGTTAGAGCACATTTTCTTTATGTCTCTATGTTTATTTATTGGTTTCTCTTATCACCACCACCACCACCTCTACCATCACCGTCACAGTGGGAGGCATGAACACTAAGAGTCTTCCATTGTGTAAAGATGCATGTGAAAATTCTACTCAGAGCTCAGTGGAAAGAAAAAGTCTGCTGCTGCTGCCTGATCTGCTTCCTTTTGTTGGATAAGAAGAGCCATGTAATCTCTTATGCTCTTCTTTTTGACCTGGCTGCTGGGAGGCTTGGAACTAAGATCTGTGTACAAGTCTGGTTGGTTCCCTTCCCTTCATCTCTTCTGGTACATTTCCCTCTGTATCAGTCAGGGCCTTTGCCCTCCTGACACTTACACAAGGTCATTGTGGAGAGATTAATGAAGATCTATGGAGGGTTAAGGGAAACCAACAAACTATGTTGGGACATCCTGGGACTAACTGCAACTAGAAGCAAGCCACTCTGGCCTGGCCAGGAGGAGAAATGAGAGGCAGCAGTTGCTGGAACATGGAAAGAGCTTGCAGTGACAGGACAGGGCTACTGTACAGAAGCTGTGACTGTTGAAGGACCACAGCAATTGCCAACCCAAGGCACGGCAGGGAAGGAGCCTGGAGAAACAGCCCAATGTCTTTCTCTTCCCACCTTTTAGCCCATTGTCAGGGATGGCCATTGGCCAAAATGACAGAAACCAGAGGGCAAAGGAGCCCAACTGATAGATTCCATAGAAGTTAGTGTTAGAGCATATTTTCTTTATGTCTCTATGATTACTTATTGATTTTTTTTTTTATCACTACCACCACCACCACCACCACAACAACAACAACAGCACCTACTAAGGATTTGGCATTACTCTAGGTACTTCACCATATAAAGTAGAAACTCCTATAATCCTCATTTTACAGATGAGAAAACTGAGGCAGACAAAGGTTATATAATTTACCCAAGGTCACTGACAAGTAAACAGGAGGACTGGGATTTGAACCAGAACACTGTGGCCTAAGGGTTACACTCCAAGTCACAAAACAGTGATATGACATCAGTTAAAAGCAGGAGCAGCAGAAGAAAAAATAAGGGTAAATCCATAAAATGGAATCAGGAATTGACTAAAATTTCCAAACCATAAAAACCTTTATCTTTGTTTCTGGCACGCCACAATGTTTGCTCTAAATTCATTGGCTACCAATTCAAAAAATGGAGCCTGGTCAATTACAAAATGCTTGATGTTTATAAGTTTGGAAACAGATCAGCATCAACAGAAATACTGCTGTTGTTGATACTATGACCCGGCAGAAGTAATCTTATAGATACTTGGTCATTGTGTAATGTAACTAATGATGTTACTTATTCATTCATTCATTGTTTTTATTATTATTAAGCACATACTCTCAGTCAATAATTTTTCTAGGTGTTAATGCAGTAGTTCATAAGAGTTTGTGTTAGGAATCTTACGTTGCAGTGCAAGAGACATATAATAAGCAAGTAAATAAATTAAAAATACATTATTTCAAGTAGGAGGAGAGTACCAGAGTATAGAAGAGAAGACCTACCTCAGCAACATCCCAACTGGGGCAAATGATGGAATTTATGGTCTGTGTTTGGTAACATTCCTCAATAAAGACCAAGTGTAATTCAAGAAAGGCAATAACATGAAGGACCAGCAAAATCTTTGATCAATCTGTAGCGGTAGATTTTAGATTCTAAGGAAAACTAGATGGACTTCATATCCTGTAATTAATCATTGGTAAATATAGTTTTAAAATATTTTTTATCCAGGGATTGATGAGTATTGGGTGGTATAATAGCGAGTTCTACCTCTAAGTTAAATGTGGAGTTAAATGTGGAGCAGTGGTTCTCAAACTTGAACTTATATCAGAATCCCCAAGGAGGTTTATTGAAACCTGGATTACCAGCCCACCCCATGCATTTTTGGTTTAGAGGCTTGGGGTGAGGCCCAAGAATTTGCATTTCTAATAATTTCCCAGGTGCTACTACTGCTGCTTCAGAGACCACTGTTTGAGAACCACTGATATAGACCCATTACTCTTAAAAGATAGTTTGGGTGGTGGCTATGGTGGGGATTGCTGGAGTGGGGATGGAACACCAAGGGTAAGGTAGGGTTGAAATCCTATTAGGAAAACTAAGTGGTTTAACCTAACCCACCTTTTTAGAAAGCTATTCTATTATTTATTTGGAAGTGAGCTGAGAAGGTGCTTGTTCCCAAGTAGGCTAGGCCTTTCCCTGGGGAAATTGTTTTCAAAGAGCTATAAAGCACAGACGAATGAGTACTTGACGCTCCACATGCTATTCTATAAGCTTGGCAAAAATTGTTTTAGCATGGAAAACTTTTGGAAAGATTCAAATGAAACAAAACACCTGTCAGACATATACAGGGGGTGCCAAAAAAATGTATACACATGGGGAGCCATGATTTCTTGTTTCTCAGAAACCTTGTGAGCTGGCTAGTATATAGTTAACTTGTTTCGGCTCCTAAGGCATTATCTCTGCAAAGAACCTTGAGAGTGTTTGCAAGTTGCTGAGGAATGAGATGGGACTGGCCGGTTTCCCGGACACAGATAACTGGTGGCTATCAGGACATTTGGTAGTCTCTTTCATATAATAATTATGTCTGGGGAACTTTGTGATGATTCTGTAGTTTCTGTGTAAAAGTTAAAAATGTATTTTCTGTGAGGTAATGCACCCATGTGATTGTTAAACTGCACGTACCCATAGGGTATATATTGGTGAAGGTGATTAAATCAGGCGCTTCAGGCTTCAGCATCACTGAAGACCGGCCGCATCATCATTTGTGTGTGTGTCTCTTTTTTCATTCCCACTCCCCCTTTCAGGTACTGTTCGACTCGTGGCGGCTGGCTCGCCACACTTGTATTCATCTTTTGTTATCAGTATACAAGGTTGGACAATTAAGTTCGTGAAATCATCCTAGAAAAAGTGCTACATACCTCATTGCTGAATATCACTACGATCACCTTCGAAGTACTCCCCTTGGGAAGCTATGCACTGACACCAGCCCCTAGTCCACCCTTCAAAGCAGTTTTGGAACTCTTATTCTGGAGTGGCCATCAGAGCTGTTGTCTTCTTTTTACCCTTGATGTCCTGAATATTATCAAAATGTCTTCCTTTCAACATTTCCTTTATCTTCTGATAAAGAAAGAAGTCATTCGGGGCCAGAGCAGGTGAGTAGGGAGGGTGTTCCAATTTGGTTATTTATTAGTTATTTGGTTACTGGCTAAAAACTCCCTCACAGACAGTGCCGTGTGAACTGGTGCATTGTCGTGATGCAAGAGCCATGAATTGTTGGCGAAAAGTTCAGGTCGTCTAACTTTTTCAGGCAGCCTTTTCAGCACTTGTAAATAGTAAACTTGGTTAGCTGTTTGTCCAGTTGGTACAAATTCATAATGAATAATCCCTCTGATATCAAAAAAAGGTTAGCAACATCATTGCCACAAGTTCACAAACTTAATTGTCCGACCTCGTATACTGAGTATTACAATTTTAATAGTTTTTTCCTTTCTTAAAATGTGTATACATATTTTTGGCATCCACTGTATTTGATACTGGTAAAAATACATCACAGAGATATAAAATTGTATTATATACTGTTAAAAAGCCCTTACAAATATACATGAGACTTTTCCAAATTAATAAAAGGCTCTTTGTAAACATCATTTTATTAGATACATAACATTCCATCGTGTGATTATATGTAATTTCCTGCACCATTTCCCTCCTGGAGATTTTCACTGTTTTTGCTCCTATAACTAATGGTATAACAAATATCTGTTCACATAGACTGTTGTCCACATATCTAATTATTCTAGATTACTTGAAGTGGAATTGCTGAGTCAAAATGAACATCTTTAATGTGCTTGAAACATTTCCATTTGCCATTTCTAATTAGGTATTTAAATGTGAATGCTGTTACAAGGACAGCTTGACTTTGGCTTTCTTCTTTGCCATTTGAATAAGACTAAGCCTCTTGTTCTCAAAAATAAAGAAGCATGCTGATTCATCTAGAGGGAAACAAAATTTCACATCAAAGCCTTGAAAGAAAATTTATGAAAGCCTCTTTGAAGAGGCAGCAAATGGAAAGCTCTGCTACACAATACACAGAAAAATTTCCCAAACACCATCTTTAAACATTTCTCTTTCCCCAGAGTTGAATCTTTATAGCAGCTCTTCCCCGCCAAATCTCTATTCTCTGTGTTTCTCTCTCACCTTAGCTGATCTCTCTGGCCTTGCGCTTCTACCTTTCCAGGTCCATGCCCATCTCATGTAAATAAATGTAAATTCTCCAGTTTTTTGGGTTGGTTTTCTTTTTCTTAAGCTGATTTCCAACCATAACTTTCATTAGTGCAACAAAGGCCCAGAAATTGATTGAACAAAGAATTCTCTTTAGGCAGCCTTGGAGGGGAAGCCCTGTGAAAATTGCAAGAATGTATTGCAGTTGGTTTTAGCCAAAGGCTGCCACTTAGCTTTGGTGCTGGCCCCACCGTTGAAAGGCTGAAGAGCTAAATGTTTGTTCAGTACCATTTCTGGCCTCCTTGAACTTGTGTATCCTCAATGATTGTGTAATTGGATAAGTTCCAATCACATCTCTCATATCTAATCATGTAACAAAGCCAACAATACGAACAAAGCATGTCAGTTAACTTATTAGCATTTGAATATTTTTAAATGTAGGCAAGCATTAGTAATGTAACGGAGTAAAAATCTCTTTATGTATTTTACATGTTGAAATTCTATTATATCTTTGAAGTACATGTACACTTACTAATTTCAAGAGTATGGTATTACAATCATTTTTAACTTTATGTAAAAAAATAATTTCAAAACATTAAATAGGTAAATTGATTCACTGTCAATATGAACATTAAGAGAATGCATTAGTTAGATAACTTTAGGAAGAACTTTATATTCCTTTCTAGCCAACAAGTACCTATAAAAATTAAAATAATATAAAATCAAATAATAGAGCTCAGTATTATCCATAATTAGAATATTTTTTTATGCCAATGAAAATGATCTTGAGGGTACTGCTCAAAGAATACACAAATCTATTGAAAACACTCGTTAGGCCAGAATAAAATATGCTACATGTATTTCCTGATGGAAGGATCATGTAAGTCAGATCACAGGAATAGACGTCAGTGGCCCTCTGAAAAAATTGCCATTATACTACACCAGTATTTACTATTACTCCCTGTAACCCCCAACCTACCATGAGTTTTAGCTTCATCAATCAATTTTCCCACGACCTGATCATCTCTGGATTAATCATGCTATAAGTTTTTTTTTTCTTGGTACCTTTGACCCCCTTCACCCATCTTTTCAGAATCTTTGTGGAATCATTTGGTGTACTGCACTCATAACATTAAAACAAATAACCTTAAAGAAATTATTTAATTTTTAGTGATTTAATCTCATTTAGGCTAGATTCATTCAAGGAAAAGACCTTTTTAAGTGTATCTCTGAATGAATAAAAAAGCAGACTCAATTTTCTGATCTCTAAATTTTATATGGAACAAAACCTTCATAATCAAATACAGCAGCATTCATGGTAAATAATCATTGATCTAGAGATAAGAAAAATATAAACTATGATGAAAACAAGAAAGCACTAGAGAAAAATGAAGTCTCTAAGAAAACCTCTCCCTCCTCTTCAGTTGAAAATGAGTGACTAGTGCAGCAAACGTGAAGGTAAGTAACCCCAGGAACAACCTAGCAACTGACAAAGCTCAGAAGTTATTGCTCCAAATCTTAGTGGTAAATTTGTAAAATTGAGCTAATAAAAGGTTAAGCAATAATTACACAATTATATTATTATAATCACAATTATAATAATAATAATTTAGACTTATTGTGGTTATCTTAAGAGTGTGTTCTCTGATTAGGATGAATACTGATTTTTTTTTTTTTAAATCCAGACATGTGCAATTGACTTAAAATGTGTATTTGGCACATCTCTAATTTACTTTAATATTCCTAATCCTGTCAAAAATTCATTAGTGTAAACTGCTATTGACTGCAGCATCAGGAGATTGGGCCCAAACTGTCTTATTAAAACATCTATCTGGATGTGAGCTTTTCATCTCTCCTCAACGAGGCTTTCAATTGGCCAAAGAGGAGATTTTCTATTATCAGGAAAGTTTTCTCTCCTTGAACATTCTTTTCTCCCAAGCCTTCAAATACTGAACTTATTGTTGCTATTTTAGATATGGTGTTTGCTTACTAGACACGAAGGGGATTCAAGTCCCTGTTTTCTGCTGAAAAATGCCTATTGATGTTCAGAATGGCAAGGGAGCTCAGAAGACATCGCCTCCTCACTTTGCAGATGAGAAAGCAGGCATGAGGAGGTGAAGGAACGTGCCTAAGGTCCAGCAGCTAAGTGTGGAAGAACTGGGCACAGGATGCAATCCCCCAAGATGCAGTCCTGCAGTCGGAGCAGAGAAGCCAATTGTCACCTTTCCAACCTGTTGTTTGTTCCTCTTTCTTAGTGCCAAGCACCTGACCAGAGCTAAGAAACATCATCTTGTTTCCTTCCCAAATCTACTCATATTTCAACTTTCAAGCACCAATGGAACAGAACCTCTTTGATCTCCTTCTAAGTATTTCCTGAGTATTTCAACCTGCTGCCTCATGGGTTTAATGAGCATCACAGATGACCCATTGATGTTTCCGGTTCAGTGAACCATTCATTATTACAGTGATTATTATGAAATGCATTTTGGCATCTGCTCTTTCCCCTTAATTTTTAAACCCATGTGTATTCAACAGGAAATTTAGTCCATGTGTTTTTGACTCATTTGCACCCAGGTCATTAGACTGTGGTTGGTCAGAGCTAACTGGACTCTGAGTAGTCCTCTGGGCCTTCTCATAACCCATCAGTGATCTTAGCTTCTGCAAGACGTCACCAAGCAAATAGTGTGCAGCTAGTGTTCCAACTCCAGCTACTCTAAGTTGACTCTGTGACATACACCCATGCACCTTTTCTTAATTAACTCCATATTTGTGATGTTTTTCTTGGATAACTATGTGAGACTGAGACAAGTTTGGGCACATTGTCTTCCCTTTAGAAAGCATATAGAAATAGTAATATAAATAATCATACCTAACACTTTGGTAGGTGTGATGAGCATTTACCATGTGCCAGGCACTGTTCTAAGTACTTTACATGTATTTCATTCTTATAATCACCCAGTGAGGTGGGTAGGATTATTATTTCCATTTTAAAGATTGGAAAACAGAGGCCAAAGGTCCCAGCTAATAGGCATTGAAGCCATAGATCAAACCCAGTCTGTGTATGTCCAGAGCCAGTGCTTTTGAACACTATGTAGCCATCGTATGAGACAGTGACTCTGTGTCCACGAGAAACTGTAATTCCTTATACTGGATTTGAGATACTGCAGTAAATAGGCCTGCTAACATTATCTTCCTTAGACAGCTACCTCAGGATTTACATATGTTAAGATTTGCAATTATTAGATATATGGCTGTTGTAAAAATGCCCACACAGATTTCTCTGGCCAAGAAGAGAGCAGCTGAAGTTGGATCCATCTGCTGTGTATATATATCTAGCTGTGTAATCTGATCCCAGAGGATATCTCAATACTATACACAATTCAAGGTGAAAAACACTGCTCTTGTCCAGGAGACTTGCCTACACTATTTATATGGCCAAATGGCCCAGGCAAAACCAGTGCCACGAACCTAGGAAACACATGCGATGGACACATTAAATTGAATATTGAAAACCAGAGACCTAATTGGAAGATATCAGGATAAACAAGATTGTCCCTTTGTAGGCAATTTGGGATAAGGACCAGCTTACCTTCAGGTTAGCATTAAGTTCTGTCCTCATAGCACCTGCCCATACTCATTTGCACCTTAAATCTCTTTTTCAAAATCTGGCTGAGGAAGACAGTTATATTTGTCATGCACCAGCCAGCCACATCTCTGGCCTTTCTCTAAATATTAGTGAAATCACAACACTTTTGCAGGAGAGGCACGCAGAGAACCAAGGGACAGCCACGATCTTTGAACCATGTAGAATCAGTTGTGGCTTCCTGAAGCTGTGGTAGGATCCCATTCCTGAGTTTGTGGCTTACTCTCTGCTCATATTTTTTCCACACAACCTTAGGCCGCAAAGACATAGTCAACTTCATAATTAAAAATCAGGAAGAAATGTCTTATTAGGTTTTCTGATCGAAAGCTTAGTCAATTTAGCAATTGGCCAAACCATCATTTTAACCTTAAGTTGGCTAACTTGAAAGCTGGGGCTCCTCGTGTCTATCAACCATTTAAAATTGGGTCCAAAAGTTAAGTCCAATAAACTTGTACATGAACCCCATCTGATCCAGGCATCCTGCCCACCACCCTCCCTCAAATGTCCTTCACCAAGACACTCAGTTCTCCATCCCACCCGCCCACAGTCCCCCAATCAGAGTCCACAGGCTCCAGCAGAGCTCAGAGGTTGCCAATCTGACTTAGAGATAAGTAGTATCTTACAGAACTTGTCTGATCCAATAACAGCCACTTTGTCTTCCTGGACCAGATAGGGAGTTTTAATTAAAATTTTTGTCTGTAATTACTTAGTTAGAAGACATATTTCACAGGTTCAGGTACTTGGGAAAATTTACAGAAGCTAAGTAAAAATAACAAAGGTGCAAACAGAAAAGTGGATTTCTTGGCATCGGACTTTGAAGCTTTCAGAATTGGGGACTCAATTGTTCAAGCAAATGGACCAACTTGAACATCATAAGATTTAATACAATTTTTTGAAGAGTAGAAGTATGTGAATGAGGAAAACAATAATGTGGGGTCATAAACTCAGGGAAAACTGGTATGAGATGGAAGCAACTCAATTCATTTTAAAATTGGGCCACATTCCCAAGCACTTACCATGTAACCAGCACTAAATAAGGAAATAAATAAGACAGAGTTCCTGCTGGTGAGCTCAGAGTCTAGTCAGGGAGACAGACAAATAAATAACTATTTATTTTGATAATTATGCTATTAATAAGTACCTGCATGGGACAGGAGAAAAAGCAATGAATTTGTTTCAGGAGTCGTCGAGAATTGAGAATTTAGGATTCTCAGAGGAGGTGACATCTAAGTGGAGTTTTGAAGGACAAATAGGAATTCATCAGACTAAAAAGTGGAGCAAGGTGCTTTAGGCAGAGGGTAAAGCATGTGCTAAGTCATGGAAGCAAAAATGAACAAACAGAAAAACGAAGCCCATAGGGCGTGCAGGGCTGCTTAAAGACCAACTAAATATATGTATAGGGTGTGTGCAGACATGTGAAGAATTTGTGTTGTCTTCCTTCTCATAATGACAGAGAGATGTTTAGGGTTAATTACCAGCAATGGTGTCCCTCCAGCATTCTTGATATATTTTCTAAAGATTGAGTCAAGTCTAGCTATGCTGTGTTTGTATTAATATATATTGAGGAAAGAATAAATATGAGGGAAAATGTCTTAAAAATGTTACAGCACTGTCCATTTTGTTTTGATATATGATATAATATGAATTCACTGCTCTCATAAATTTACACAGAAGTTCAACTTGAGGGCCATTTACAAGGGTCATTTGACTTGGTGAATAAAGCATTTTCATTTGCTCTGGGGGCCTTTTGATAACTGACTTATTAGGTTCTCATGGAATGGATTTGGTGGTCTAAGTCCTTGGTGGTTTGGGATATGCAGCAGAACTTCAAAGAAGCTTGTGTGATTTGCATGGGATGTCAGTCAGTGCCCTCTCTGGCAGCCCCTGGAGAAAGAGAAAGATGGTATCATCCTGCTGCATATTTCATTTCTAACAAGTGAGTTCTTCTGCATTAGGCTTTCGATTAAACTCAAGATAACATGAAGATGCCAGTGGATTCTGCTAAATTTTGCCAGCTTTTCCTGAGGTTAAAAGGATGCCAAATTCAACATTGGCTACTGCTTTTAAGATATGATCTCTTCTTATGATGACAAATTCTCTGGGTTGGAGTTCAGAAGACTGGAGTCCTTTCTTCATTTTTTAACTGTGAGCTAGTGAGTGGGACACATGGAAACTCACTCATTGATGTCGTCAGAACATACCTGTATTTGTGGCAAGGACCAAGGGCTGCAACCTATTTCCCCCTCCTTCCATAGGAATATCACCTTGAAGACTGTATTCCCAGTTCCCTTCAGTTAGAGTGGCCAGTAAGGTATAAGCAAATGTTGTAGGGTGAGGCTTAAAAAGTTGACTCTGTTGATAAAACCACCATTTCCCTCTTTTCCCTAGTCTCCCTGTTTCCTGTCTGGAATCATAACCTTATGTTTATGCCGAAGCAACCTTGATGATGGAAACCATGCACCAAGGATGGAGAAGAAAGATAGAAAGAGCCTGCATCCCTGATGACATTGAAAGCCTGCATTGTAGCCATGGACTGCCGACTTCTGCACTTCACATTATGTAAGAGAAAAATAAACCCCTAAATCTATTTAAGCCTATGTTATTTGGGTCTTCTTTTATATGCAGCTGAAAACAATTCCTAATGGGAAATAGTTTATTCTCTTCTATCATATATCAGCTTTCCGAAAACAGCAGGGAATGCATCTGCCAGCAATTCCAGAGAAAACAGACAATAATGATTCAGAGCAGGGGTTCAGGAGTCAGACTGCCTAAGGCAGCATCTTGGCTCTACCACTCATGAGGTCGTGACCTTGAGCAAATTCCTGAACTGTCTTGTGACTCAGTTTCCTCTTTTTATAATATGGATAATAATAGTACTTACCTTATAGGGTGGTTGTAAAGATCAAAGTGCTTTCAGTATGCCTAGCACCTAATAATCACTCAGCACATAATTATTATTATTATTATTATTATTATTATTATTGTTATTATTATTATTTTATTCTAGCTCTGTGAACCTAGAAGTCACCAGCACAGAAATTCCAGGGAAGGGCTGGGGTTGTTCCAGCTTGGGTGAAGGTCTATGTGCCCAGGAAGATGAGACACTAGGATTGGCCTAACCTGGGTCAGACGCCCACCTTGGTGGTGGCGCTGGTGGGGGAGGGAGTCGATCAAGTGTGGTATCAGGAAGGGGCAAGGAGATGAGTGCTGGAAAACAAAGAGTAAAGCTTCCACATGCCTCTGATTTGCCTCTTGAGGACATTGAGAAAATACATGTTTGCCAAACACCCCGAAAATTTTGTTCCAATGATGTAAGGAATTGCTATCAGCATTCTCATCCATCTTTGGGGCCTTCTTCTTTCCTCTCAGACTTACACTAAATTTCCATCTCACTTTTCTCTCAGTGTTGAGGCAGCTCCTGGAAGGTCCTGCAAAGCTAAGACCCTAAGCCCCTCTCCCCTTTCGCCACTGCACTGGCGATAGAAACAATACGCCATGCCAAGACAAGGCAGTACATCTACTACTGAGCAGTCACTTTCAGGGGAAATAACATCTACGTCTAAACTGCCAACAAAGGGTCTGCAGGAAAAACACAAAACAATCCTGAAACTAAACAGCTGCCTAGTGTGTGGTATTGTGCTGTAAAATTTACTAGCTCTCTGTGTATATTAATCATGTCTTTTTATTTTCTTTACTCTGATGATTTGACATCTTGGGGCCTTGCTGATCCTGGAGGGACTGCCTCTCCCAGCATTACCTAATTCCTAGATATAGCACTAACTCGCCCAGGAGCTTGCATTTCAAATGCAAACCAAGCAACACAGGGCCCACAAACCCAAACCCCTTCTCTATTGGACTGTCACACTCTGAGCCATTCACTATCCCCCTGCCTTAATCACCCAAGGCCAGGTACCAAACAACTAGAGATAACCCCCTAGGCCCCAGAATTCACTGCATTTATTCAAACCAGCCAGTCCTAAGCCTGCCTCTCCTATTCTTCCCATAAAAACCACAATAAAAGCTCTTGCCCTTGCCCACATTTTCTCCTCACTCAATCTGCCTCCTGACCGACCCTGGTGCTTTCCCGTGTGGCCCTATGTGGTGTGCTCTGCCTCGTGTTGCCAGCAACCTGTGAGTACAAGGAACTTCTTCCTTCATGACAGTCACTCCCATGTACTCACATCTTACCAGGCCTGATTCAAACAAATTCTGGGTACCCTTTTAAAAGTGTGTGTGTGTGTATGTGTGTGTGTGTGTGTGTGTACACACGCATACACAAGTCTGCAGCGCTTAGGAAATAGACTCAGGTTTACTTTTCTTAAGATCCAATTTTCTTCTTGAAGGGTTATGTTTCTAATGAATCATGACATTGGTGTCTCGCTTTATTTTATCAGACTTACGCTCTTGGGAATATATTTTGTGTCGAAAAGAGATAATATAAAAAAATATTCAATAGGCCAATTTTGTTGTCATATCTGAACATTTCTCAGAGTCTATGGCTCTTACTGGTGATTTTTAGTATCTTAAAATAGAAATCTACCAGGCGTGTCCAAAAGTATGAGAAGAGGGTTGTGATCAGTGAGGTACTCTGCCTTGGGGTTTAGGAGGTTGGTAGGGTGAGGGGACTCCTTCTGGGAAAAATGAAGCTAAGCTTTCACACTGAATCCAAAAGGTGCTAGCATTAGTTTTGTTTCAAGTACATGAGTGAAAGAGGAACATTTGAAATGAGAAGATGCTTACCCTTTAAAGAAGAAAAATAATGATACAATCATTTATGAGCTCATTTTTCTAAGCTGTTTTTTCAGTCCTCACAAACCACCCAGATTTTTGAAGCCACAAATGCTTTTAAGGCTCTCTCCCCATAACTGTTACCAGGAGAAGTTCCAGGAGACTAGAGTTGTTGGACTTCGTATGACTCTCCTAAAAGGAACTATTTTCCAGGTTTCTGGGAAGCCTGCATCCATGGTCATACGAGAATAACAATGTGGTTCTGTGGTGAAATTTTTGTGAACCACTGTCTTGTCAATCACATGACTGTTGAGGGCAAAGGTCAAAGTTCAACATAGCTGGTATGCTGAAAGAGCTAGGAGGCTACTTCCTTCTACCAACATCACAGCTTAGAGTTCTAGATCTAACTTAACTAGGACCACTCCTGATTCAAGCCTGGGAGCTCAGGGCCCATGGCAGCCATCCAGAAAGCTTTTCTCCTGAGCTTCATCCTCTATCCAGTGTGAAGACTGGTAAAGAAAAAGAACCAAACTTCACAAAGGATCTGCCTTTTGCTTGGTGCTTTGCATGCATTATCTCACATAAAATCCTCACAACTAATGAGATAGAAATCATTGTCGTTTTCCAGATGTGAAATTAACAAGGCTAGAATTTGCTCAAGGTCACACAGCTTGGTATGTGACACAGACATATTCAAACCCAGACCTGACTACAATGTTGTACTGAATACACTATACCAGTGACTCTCAAAGCAAGACCAGCATCACCTGGAACTTGCTAGAAAGGCAAATTCTGGTGCCCCATCCCAGAGACATTGAATCAGAAACATCTGGATTTTCACAAACCCTCCAGGTGATTCTGATACACACTAAAGTTTGAGAACAACTACACCATGTCATACTTTGTCTTCTTGTCTTTCTTTTCCCAAACATAGATTTTGAAGCTACACAGACCGGAATACCACCTTTTGATTAGGTGACCATAGTCAAGTTGATGTCCTTGAGTTTCTATGTACAGTTGACCCTTGAACAACACAGGTTTAAATTGCATGGGTCCACTGATACACGGAATTTTTTTTTCAATAAATACATACAGTACTGTAAATGTATTTTCTCTTTTTATGATTTTATTAGTAACATTTTCTTTTCTCTAAGCTTACTTTATTATAAGAATGCAGTGTATTATATATATATATATATATATATATATATATATATATATATTTATATATTATAGAAAATATGTGTTAATTGACTGTCATGTTTATTGTTAAGGATTCTGGTCAATAGTAGGCTATTAGTAATTAACTTTTGGAGGAATCAAAAGTTATATGCAGAGTTTCAACTGTGCAGGAATGGAGAAGTTGGTGGGAGGTTCAGTGCCCCTAACCACCACTTTGTTCAAGGGTCAGCTGTATTTATTAGTAAAGTGGGAATAATAATTATATCTCAGTGTTGTTGATGGGACTAAATAAGTTAATGTATGTAAACAACTTAATACTGCTCCTGGTCAAAAGAAAGCACTCAATAAACAGTTGTTATTACTATTACTACTACCGTGTTTCCCTGAAAATAAGACCGGGTCTTACATTAATTTTCGTGCCAAAAGACGCATTAGGGTGTATTTTCAGGGGATGTCTTATTTTTTCATGTACAACAATCTACATGTATTCAAATACAGTCATATCATCTTCTTCTGGAACATCATCATAATATATTAAATGTGCCCGTCTGGCTGACCATCTTAATTGGGGCTTATTTTCGGGGTAGGTCTTATTTTCGGGGAAACACAGTATTAAAACACAGTATTTTGCCACACCAATGTCCAATCCAGCCACCAGAAGGAAGAAGAGAAGGAGTATTTTTAGGTCTGTGAATTTGGGCAAGTTATGCAAACTCTAGGCCTCAGTTTCCTTCTCTACTAAATAAAGTAGTACTTACCTTATTGGATTGTTGTGAGGGTTAAATGAGCTGATATAAGTAAAGCATCTTACAATGGTACCTAGCATGCAGTATGTGCTCAATTAACATTAACATTGATGAGGATGATACATTAACCTATTTGTCCACTTCTTTCTTTTTTTTTTTCAGCTCTGACATGATTGTCAGGCAAGTGGTGGACACAAGTGAGATTCTTGGATTAAACAGTCTTCAACATGAGGACTGTCCTGTCTCACCCAAGCCAAGTAAGCCATTCCTTCTTCTTTGCAAAGACATCCATCGTGTTACTTATCATACTGCCTTCTTATGTCTATTGTTTATATCCTTAGTGAAAATTGGTGTTCAATAAATGTCTGTTAAAAAAACTGCTTGAAAAATAAATGAATGGAACTATATCAAACTAAAAACCTCTGCACAGAAAAAGAAATCATCAACAAAACAAAGAGGCAACCAACCGAGTGGGAGAAGATATTTACAAATAACACCTTCAATAGGGGGCTAATATCTAAAATATATAAAGAACTCATACAACTCAACAACAACAACAAAAACAATCCAATTGGAAAATGAGCAGAGGACCTGAACAGACACTTCTCCCAAAAAGACATACAAACGGTCAACAGGTATGTGAAAAGATGCTCAACTTCACTACCTATTAGGGAAATGCAAATCAAAACCACAATGAGATACCACCTCACACTGGTTAGAATAGCTATTATCAACAAGACAAGTAATAACAAGTGTTGGAAAGGCTGTGGAGAAAAAGGAACCTTCATACACTGCTGGTGGGAATAGAAATTGGTACAGTCACTATGGAAAACAGTATGGAGTTTCCTCAAAAAATTAGGAATAGAGCCACCATCTGACACAACAATCCCTCTTCTGGGTATCTATCCCCTCAAATTGAAAACATTTATTCATAAAGATATATGTACCCCTATTTTCACTGCAGCATTATTCGTCGTGGCCAAGATGTGGAAACAACCATCATGCACTTCAATAGATGATTGGATAAAGATGTCGTACATATATACAATGGAATATTACCCAGCCATAAGAAAAGATGAAATACTGCCATTTGCACCAACATGACTGGATCCTGAGATTATCGTGCTAAATAAAATAAGTCAGACAGAAAAACTCAAGAACCATATGATTTCATTCATATGTGGAATATAAAACTGAAAGCAACAAATGAACAAGACAAATAAACAAACATCTCATAGAGACAGACAAAAGTTTAGTGGTTATCAGAGGGAAATGGGGAGGTGCTAGAACAGGGTAAAGGGGGTCAAATATATGGTGACAGAAGGATATTTAACTTTGGGTGGTGAACACAGTGCTTTATACAGATGCTGTATTATAGAATTATACACTTAAACCTATATACTTTTTTTTCACTAATGTAACCCTAATACATTTAATAACAAAAAAGGAGTGTTTAATCTCCACTTGTACTTTATACATGCCCTGTGTAGCAGGCAGGATAATGGCCTCCCAAAGACGTCTACCTCTTAATCCCTTGAACCTATGAATATGTTAGGTTACATGGCAAGGGGGTAGTTAAGGTTGCAGACAGAACAAAGTTTCCTAATCAGCTGACTTTAAAATAGGGAGATTAACCAGAGTTATCTGGGTGGGTCCAATGTAATCACAAGGGTCCTTATATGTAGAAGAGGGAATCAGAAGGCAGAACCAGTGAAATGCTGTGTGAGAAGGACTCGCCCTGCTGTTGCTGGCCTTGAGGGTGGAGGAAAGGGGCCACAAGCAAAGGGATGTGTTCAGCATCTAGAGACCAGGAAAGACAAGGAAGCAGATTCTCCCCTGGAGCTTCTGAAGGAATGCAACCCTGCTGACACTGCGATTTCAGCCCAGTGAGACGCATTTTGGAATTCCGACCTGCAGAACTCTAAAATAATCATTTGTGTTGCTTTAAGCCACTACGTTTGTGGTAACTTGTTACAGCTATCATAGGAAACACCATCTTTGGCTCCATTATTACAACTAGCTTAGAACTGGCTATTTTTCATTATTTAGCCTAACCATCTGCACTCTGCCCTTTCTATCAGCAATAAAACCTCTACCCAAGTTGCTGGAACAGTAAAAAGAATTTTCCACTGTACAATTATCATTTGGAAATGAACCCATAGATACATGTTTAAAAGTGTTCCACTCAAGGGGCCGGCCCAGTGGCTCAGGCAATTAGAGCTCCGTGCTCCTAACTCCGAAGGCTGCCGGTACTATTCCCACGTGGACCATGGACTCTCAACCACAAGGTTGCCAGTTCAGTTTCTCGACTCTCCCAAGGGATGGTGGGCTGTGCTCCCTGCAACTAGCAACGGCAACTGGACATGGAGCTGAGCTGCACCCTCCACTACTAAGATTGAAAGGACAACAACTTGACTTGGAAAAAAGTCCTGGAAGTACACACTGTTCCCCAATAAAGTCCTGTTCCCCTTCCCCAATAAAATCTTTTTTTAAAAAAAAAAGTGTTCAACTCAAGATCTAAGGCATGCCCAGCTTTTCAGAATATGGCACTTGAGTGCTCAGCAGTGGGACCAGAGGCTCGTCTGTGTGTATCCTTTGAACTTCGCCTCTGGTTGCTCACCAGGGAAGGTGTGAAACAGCAGCCCTCTCTGCTATTTCGGGCAGAGAGTTATTCCAGCAGTCCTCTGGGCACCTCCTCCCCCAGCAGGCCCATCTGTGTGCATTCTGTTGGGCAAGAAGCACTCAAAGGGGATCTGGTCTCCACTTTATGCCAGCTCCAGGGAGAGCCAAATGCGGCTCTGTCAGCAAGTGGGAGATCAAAGAGCCACCACCCCCATTCTCAGCTGAGCTGCTCCAGAGAACAGAGGCCACACTGAGTACCTCTCTCCCTCCATGCGGGTTCTGCTGACCATCTCCAAACACATACCCTTTTCTATGGCCTCTCAGAGTTCAAGAGAGACCTTAACCACTTCCCTAGTTTTAGGTTCATTTAAAAAAAAAAAAGTTGTATCAAAACACGTTTGTTACAATCGTAGTATATTTTAAATATTTACATTTAATACATTAATACTTTTAACTCCTGAAGGAACAATGCAATGTAATGAGGTTTTCACAAGAGTTTATAAAAATATTAATTCACAGTATACTAAAGACACTATAGGTGGCTAATGGGATATACATTAAACTGACAGAATGAACATCTTCTTTGAATCTTGCTCATTCAGCTTTGTGACTCTATGAAGTCCATGATTGCGAGATAAAGCTAAGAGTGTACCTGTAAGGCCCACTGTGGATGTGAGGCCTCAGCCAAGCAAACCCTCTGTCCCACACTGTCTCTGTGTCGGCCCTGCCATCCACTTCCCCTCACTGCTTGAAATGGTATCAAACATTCCTGTCTCCACTGGGAATGACAGTGAATAATTTAGTGACAAACTTTTATGATGAGATCATATCAGAGGCTGTGAGAAGCATACCACTCCCAGGAAAAATGGGGTCTATGCCTGAGATGGATAGACTGCTGGCATGTGTACAAACTCCAACATATATTCTGTCCAGCTCATCATTAATTTCAGGAAACAGCATTAGAAACCTCAGGTTGGAAAAACATAACTCTCAGGCAGAATTTATGAAGTCTTTCAGGGCAGTTTTAGTTCCTGCAGAGAAGCTAATTTCTGCAGAACTCTCCAGGACCAAGGAGAAAAGGAGTTCATCCTATGTCTTTATGTCCCATTGTTTTAGGAAAATCTGAGCTTAGCGGGGTGGGTGGAATCTCTTGGCTCTGATGATTCAAGAGAGGCTAAGGATTTATAACAGAGCCTCTTTTTAAGGCTAACATAACTGTATAGAAGTCATCCGTGCTTTCCTAAATTAACTAACGTGAAATTGTAAAGTCTCTTTCTTGTCCCCTACCACCCTGCAGTTTCCTGTCACTGAATATTTTTATTAGCATGGGAAAACAAGTAATACTACCTGACTCGGCACAGGCCACACTATCTGGCTTGGAATGTTTATGATTTTCTTTTCCAATTGCATAAACAGTAGGAAACCACTTTTACATTGCAGAGTTATTGCTGCACAAGAGGACTGAACAGCTCCTTTTTTATTGATAACAATAAGGAAGTTATACATAAATGAAACCCAAATTCCAAGTATAATGAAACGATGGCAATGATCTGAAATGGCCTGCCTCCCTTTCGTTCCTCCCTCCCTCCCTTCCTCCCTCCCTCCTTCCCTCCCTTCCTGGCATCCTTCCTTCTTTCCTTCCTCCGTCATTGGTGGTAAGGCTCAGGTCATGCGCATTCCAAGCCTCCTTAAGTCATTAGTGATAGCCAGATCTTAAAGTATGAGGTATGGATACATAGGCAGGAGTACTTTAGAATCACCAGGAAAGATTTAAAAATACTAATTCCTGGATTTCACCTCCCGAGATTCTTACATAATTCATCTAGGGCATTAGGACTTATAAAGGCTCCATAGTGATTCAATTGTAAAATCAAGAGGAAGGAAAATCCATGCTAATTTAGTCAAACTGTTGGTTTGATTTGTTTCCCTGTTGATAAAACTGGCTAAAGAAAATGATTGTGTTGGGGGTTTTGAATAGACATGGCCTACAAGTGATGACCCTTGACTATTAATGGATGAGCTTATTATGGCAGGATTTTACACATTTGAAATGAGGCAGGAAGGTGAGGAAGACTATTGGTTTGAAATATAACCTAGTTTCAGTCACATTCTTTCATATTCTATCCTTCAGTCTGCCAGTCTGCTTCAAATTTGCTCAAGTAACACAGGCTGAGTTTCACTGTGGGCTGACAAAGTTTCTGGACTGTGAGGTCTGACTGTGCGGCACAAATGCAATAATAACCCTAACACGACCACTAGCCGACTCTAGCCCACTGTAGAGAGTGTGAAGTCAATCCTGGGAGTGCTTCCAGCAAATATTTTTGGCCTGGTTCCGAGATCATCAACAAGATTTTGTCCCTGACATCTGGAACACCCATCTGAGATGCAAGCAAATAGTTTTGAAATGAAGTTAGGTCTCTTGACCAATTAAAGATGTGTGTTTGACAGAAACCCTGTGCAATTCATTAGCTATCCAGCTAGTTTCCAGCAGGTATGACTTCCTAGTGATTCTCCGTTACTGATGGTTGGGTGAACAGCCTGGAAGCTGGAAGGTAATGTGGTGTGAGTTCTGGCTGAGGATGGTTTAATTAGCATGAAGGTGTAGGTGACCAACCACCTGTGAGCAATTACTAGTGCTGCCTTTGGATAAAACGGAATCCAGGCCTGGGACTCTACCCCTCATTCCAACCTGAATATGGCACTTAGTTCTCTTCTTAGAGCTGTACTGGAGTGCTGTTGGTTATTACTGTACCACAGAGTTTTACCTATACCTGGGAGGCTTCTGGACGTTGCAGATGTTGATGTGCTTTCCAGTACAGCAGGGTTTTTCAACCTCAGCCGTATTGACATTTTGGGCTGGATAATTCTCTGTTGTGAGGGATTGTCCTGTATATTGTAGGACGGTTACCAGCATGCTGGCCTCTAGCCATCAGATATCAGGAGCATTCCTCTGGTTGTGACAACCAAAGATATCTCCAGACATTGTAAATGTTCTCAGGGACGGGGGAGGGGGGAGGGAAGGATTGGAAATTAAAATTGCCCTGATTGAGAACGAGTGAGGGGTTCCCCAGATTTCATAATTTAAGAAACGTAAGATTTTTCTACACACAGGCAGAATGGTGATTAGAAGCCACGTCCTCAATATCATTCAGTACAAATGAACCTTTTAGTCTTTAGTTGTCATCCACAACAGCTTTGATTTTTTTAGTCATCTCTGTATGCTCGGTGGTGTTCAGTGCAATGTTCTATTCACATAGTAGGTCCTCAGTGGTGTTCATTGAATGAGTAGAAAGATCCACTCCTCTCCCACTTCTGTCCACACGGTCTGGT
Source organism: Rhinolophus hipposideros (assembly GCF_964194185.1). Taxonomy (NCBI): domain Eukaryota; kingdom Metazoa; phylum Chordata; class Mammalia; order Chiroptera; family Rhinolophidae; genus Rhinolophus; species Rhinolophus hipposideros. The sequence continues at coordinate 37,688,129 of NC_138047.1, forward strand.
TGGGGCTGCTGGGAATTTAACATGTGGCCTGGCCCAAGTCAATCAGTCCATCTCATTTTTCTGGACATAGTAATAAGTTCCAGGCACACACATACCTGAAGCCAATTCATCAAAATGAATCACAAGACTCATTGGAAATGTTGAGACAAATACACTCAGCTCAACATTTTTATTTCTTTTTTTTTTT